>NW_024962321.1:116849-152033 GCF_019238085.1 Lagopus leucura | reverse complement strand
TCCCCTCCCCTCCCCTCCCCTCCCCTCCCCTCCCCTCCCCCCTCGTGGGGTTTCTGCTCTGCCACCTGAACGTGTTTCAGCTGCATCCACGTCCCGGGAGGAAGGAGGGGTTTTGTATCCCCCTCTTCCTTTCCAGCCGTAAGGAGGTGAAGCACAGAGGACGAATAGGTGAAGAAAGCTGAGATGGGGCTTAAGCTCCGGTGCTTTTTCAGGGATCCTTTTGTCATAATAACGTTCTTCTACATTCGCAGTCACTTCTGAAGATCCCAAAATAAAAATAGATCTCACCAGCTACTTTGTGAAGAGGCCGCCCGGGGTCTTGCACTGCACCACCAAATACACCGACTTCGGGAAGGCAGCGGGGGCTGAGGATTACGCACAGCAGGAGGTGAGCGCTGCGGCTCCGCTTCCCCGCCTCCCATCCGAGTCCTTCCCTGGCCGGGGCTCTGCGTGCGGTGGGGAGGGGGGGGGGGGGGCAGCTTTGCTCACAGCTGAGAGGGAAACTGCAGGGCTGCGTGCGCCCACGGCCCGCCTGTAGGAACGCGATCAGCACGGGGCAGCCCACGCCTCCTGTCCGCTCCCAGGAGCGCCTCCCTCCGCTGTCGTCTCCCGTAGCGTGGTTTGAATGACAGTAAATCGCAGGTTTACACTTCCGCTTAAATCGCTTCCAAACAGCCCAGGTAAATCGGGGGTCGGGGAAGGACGGCGCTCGCCGTGCAGCTCTGTGTTGTGTTTCAAACGCAGCAAAGCGAGACCTGCGGCAGCCGGGACCCAACGAAGCCGCCCGCGGCGCTCCGACCCCCCCAGCTCCGCTCTGATTCTCCCCCTCTCTCCGCAGGCTGTGAGGGCTTCCTACGGCAAGGGCTTCACTCTGTCCATTTCTGGTCTGTTTGTCACAACCAAAACTGTCGGTGCTCGCGTGGAGCTGAGCGAACAGCAGCTGCTGCTGTGGCCCGGGGACGCCGATAAGATCCAGGCAGCCGACAGCCTCCCGAAGGGCAGCCGCGCTCACATCACCCTCGGCTGCGCCAGCGGCGTCGAAGCCGTGCAAACCGGGCTGGATCTGCTGGAGTTCGTGAAACTGGAAAAGGCGGGGAGCAAAGGGGAGGAAGTGGGGGAAATTGGGGGAGGGAAACTGCAGTATTTTGGTAACGGGATGTGGATGCTCGTCCTGTCTAAAAAGATCGACGTGAGGGCGATTTTCTCGGGTTACTACGGGAAGGGAAAACTGGTGCCTACACAGAGCACCAACAAACGGGGCTCTGCGTTCAGTTCCTGCACCATCATCTAAGAGCACGGGCAGGCGTCGCCCCCGCTGGTTTTTAAAAGGAAAGTAACTCGGTAACCTTTAAAACTGTAAAGAGAAATAATTCTGCCTTTACTAAGCAAGCCCTTCTGCCAACCTCAGACCGAAACATCTCTGGGGAGGCATTTATTGGCCTCGGTAGAAAACAAGCAGCTCCAGGAGAGCTGTCACATAACCCTCGGTAACCAAAGCACTGCTGAGCATTTCTGATGGGAGAGTTTGGGGAGAACCAGCTCTCGTGGGGCCCTGCTTGTTTTCTTCCTCAGAGGAGGATCTCCTGTTGTCTTTTATAACTTCCCTATGAGCCACAATCGTTACATCTGTACACGTCAGCGCTCCACAGCTGAGCGGTGGCAGAACAGAGCCTGTACAGAACTGCTCTGAGGCCCAGTGAGCTGCATAACGGACAGACGGACAAACAGCAGGAGTGCTGCATTCGTGTGAAAACCAGACCCCTTCTGTCCAGTGCAGCAGCTCCCGGCCGCTCTGCCCTTTAGGGGTCGTGCGGCAGCCGCCGGAGCCACGCGTATCCTTCCCCATTGCGCTGCTGGCGCGCAGAGCTTTCAGTGCAGAGAAGGGCTGTGCTGATGGGCTCCACGTCTGTGAGCCAAACACTGCAGACATGGGGAGAAAATCACAGCAAGGAAACAGCTTTGAGGAGCTGCATTCGGTTCCTGTAACGGCTCCAGTTGCTCAGGATGGGCTGCATTCAATTCTGCCAGCACCACCGTCCTGTAGGGAGCAATCCTGCCTTGGCGGGGAATGGAAGAGATGAACTAATGTCTTTTCCATCTTATTTTGTAGACATTAAATCGTATCTGAAATACAGAACTGTACTTCAAGCAAGATTTTACTAGCTTTAGCTAATGCACTGAACGTAGGCTGGAAGTAACACTGTAATTTAGGAAGTAAAGGGAGGTATTGTAACTGCGTAACTCAAGTCTGCTCCAACCCCGATCGTGGGCTGGAGAGAAGTTAATGATCGAGCGCTGCTGTTATTAAGCCTGTTTTATTAAAGCTGATGTTTCTGCTCTTAGATCGTTTGCCAGCCCGCAGACCCGCGCTCACTACTTCATAACACAAATCTCAACTAACAGACCCAGGTCAGGACAGCAGCCCCAACTCCTGCCACGGCTCTGCGCCTGGTGAGCTGCATTGTGCTTAACCCACCGTTAATAAATGTAAACTCTCGCTGTGTTCCCCACCTGTGTGCTGGGTTCATGTCTGTAAAGGGCTCAGCGCTGGGAGAAGCATTCCTCCTCCTCAGAACAGCAGCAAGGAGCGCTATGGGAGAGCACAGGCAGTGCTGTGCGAGTTCAGCAGTGAGAGAAAGCACTGCCTGCTTTGGAGGACGGCAATGGATTCCCATTCTAACGCCACCCAAAGAATCCACGTCTGCACCCTGAGTTCCATCCGCTCCTCCCTTCCCACAGCTGAGCGCAGGCAGCTGCACCAGGAGCGCTGTGAGCCCCGGTCTCCCATCCCACCTCACAGCACGCAGCCAGCAGCTCCTGGCAGCACACAGAGCTGCTCTGCTCCCCCCGCCTGCAGAGCCGCGCTAAGAACAACAGCAACGCCGTCCTCATCGACCTTTTTATTAGTTTGTACATCATATACAGTTTATAATAAAGTAAACCAATTGCATACGGTTTTTGCTTCAGTCTGTGATATTCTCCATATAAACACAGCATTATGAATTATGCCTAATGAAGTAAACAACATATATTCACATTGTTACCGTTCACATCCTAGAAAGGTAAAGGTCCAAAGAGGGATAGCGCTGGCCCCGCTGTGAAGCCGCCCTGGAGAGGCGTTTGGCAAAGCGCTCGGGGTTCGGGTGCTCCATGCAGGACTCCTTTCCTCCCCCAGGAAAGGTTTTACACCGAGGTAAACATTCAGAATTGGGATTTGGATAAATAGGGCGGCCCTCTCCAAGTCGGCTTCACATCAGTCTCTGCTTCTGTCTCGGCTGCTCCGAACCACTTCACAACAAAGCACGTCTGCATGCCGTGAAGCTGCTCGGGCTGCTGCACCCCCAGCGCCGCCTCCCCTGGTTTTCTCCTTTGAAGCAGGAATTTGTACGTGAAAGCGGGGAGCGAGGCAGAGTAACGCAGAAAGGTTGGCTGTGCCAGAGCTGCAGCTGGATCACAAACCCGGGCAGAGGCAGCGCGCACAGCCCCCACAGCCCAGCGCTGCCGCTCTCCCTAACGCAGCTTCGCACTCCGCGCCTCTCAGCGCCCTCACGGCTCCCGCAGAGCTCCCCCATCAGCTCAGCCCAGCACAGGCACGAAGTGCTCAGCGCTGCTCCGGCGATCCCACATCCCCATCCCCTCCCCGGCCGCAGCGGAGCGCATCGCGTCTGAGCCGACACGGCACCGCTCCCGGGAAGCGGCTTCCCCGAGGAATGCCCCGGGTCTCAGCTCCGGGATCGGGGACGCCCCTCGCACGGCTGGGCGCAGCACTGCTGCCACGGAACACACAGAACCTCAGCACTACGGGAGGAACTCAACGGGGGCCGCGCACAGCCGTCCTTTTCCCTACGGGGAGGGGAGGGTACAAGGCACGCGTTTAAAGCCCATCCACTTGAAGACAAGTGAACATCTCAGCTATTAAACCGAGGAAGTGAACTGGAAGGACCGGCAAAGCCCTGCACAGACTTTTGGCCATTCCAGAGCTTTCAGAGTGCCGCAGAGCACAGCCCCCATCGCGAGGCCAGGGCTCTCCTGCTGGGAATGAGCAGAGCGGGCCGCTGCTGCTCTGCATCCCGGATACAGAAAGCTCCGGGGGACTCACAATATTGCACAGCTATTTCACACTGCTGTCCCCAAACCGTCTCCACTCACCCAGTCTGCACTAACGCAAGTATTTACAGAACAGTCAGAAGCCATCAGCACACGAGATCCAGCTTTACAGCAACACTTCCAAGTACACAAACAAAGCCATGTGCTTCCCTAGGTAGCATGGATAGCAGACAAGTGGAAAAGCCTGTCAAAAGGGGCAGCCAGAAGCAGCGGGACGGTTTCCAAAGCCAACTTCAGGTCCAGGGTCAGCACCCCAAAGGGACGCGCAGCGCTCCGTGCAGAAGCTGGAGCTGAAACTGCGTCAGATACAGAAAGCAAATCTCACAGGGAAATGAAATAAATAAACACAGCAGACCCGAGGGCCTGGAGGTCAGCTGTGCACACATGCAAGCATCTCTCAAACACCAACGCAGAGATCTGGAGGTCGCCCCGCGGCACCCACACCTGCAGCACTGCAACACGGGGCGAGGGCGAACCAGGGGGGGCTGCAGGAGGGGCAGAGCCCTTCTTCAGCTCCATCCACACAGCAGCACTCCTCAGAGACGCGTTGGCACTCACCACAGTAATATTTAACTATTTTAAATCATGCATCCACCTACAGTTTCATAAACATCTGCACACTTTCCCTCGCTCAGAGACGAAGCCGTTCCACTGCTGCCCTCTGAGGAACGGCCTCAAACCCAGCTGGGAGAGGAGGGCACAGCAGGGAGGCAGAAACACCAACAGCCATCACAACCAGCGCAGTGCTGAACGCAGCGCGCATCCCTGCGTGCTGACAGAGGGCCGAGCTGTGCAGCAATTGCTGACACACAGGACAACGCACCGCAAAGCCGCAACGTCACGCTGAAATCAGTCCTGCAAGCTGTGACTGCGCAGAGCTGCGGGAGCCAGGAGGTCTCAGTGAGCACAGGCAGCGTTTGGGGTCCCTGCTATTCATCTGAAAACTGCAGGATCTCATTTTGCTCTCAGTGCAACCCGGGTCAATCCATCACCCTGCACCGACACGAAGGACGCTCAGCAAATGTCTGTTTTTACGAATATTACTTCACGTTGGCTCACTGCAAAAGCTGCCTCCAGAGCGATTGTAAAACGCTGCCTTTATTCTGCAGCACTCAAATTGAAGCCCTTAAATCTTCCCTCTGTGAGAGCAGATTGTCAGAAGTTCCGAACAAACCCAACGCACTCAGCAGCACCAACTGCTGAAGTCCAGCCAGCAGCCCAGGGCACGCGCAGCCTCAGCGGGAAGGAAGACAAAGATGTCAGCATCTGAAGGAATCATTCTGTGCAATTAATTGATTGCAATTTTTGCTCCTGCAGTAGAAGCCAAGGCAGAGATGATACAACAGCGTCAGGTTCCTCCTCAGGAAAAGAGCTCGCAGGCAGGAACTTTGCTTTCCCACCCACACCAACCTCAGCTCTGTGCTGCTCAGCCTCAGCTCTCACTGCATGCAGCCCTGCTCAGCCCCTGCAAAGCACAGCACCGCCTGCAGCCCGAGGCTCCCAGCAGCACCCGAGGGCTCAACAGAGCGCCTGTGGCAGAGATCCTCTGCTTTCCAGGGAAGCGGGAAGAGCTGTGGAAGCCGAGCCCTTCCCCAGCAGAGCCCACAGCAGCTGTGCTGAGCGACAGAGCAGCGCCACGCCAACAAAACCACATCCAGCTCCAGGCTGTCAGCTCTGCGCTGCAGCACCCAGCCGAGAGCTCTGCACACGCCGTGCAAGTGAAGCAAGGGGCAGGCTGCCAGCCCAGGGGGGGACTTTGCATTTTCTTGCTCCTTTGGACTATTGACGTTACTATTTGAGAGCCACTCCACTGCTTTGTCATAAGGCAGAGTCCTTGTGACGGTGATGAGAGCGCACTGCTGCACAGGAACCACTTCAGCAATGACCTGAACATCACTTCGCGTCTCTTCAAGGCTAAGAGGAGTTCATCCACACTACGGATCAGCAACACAAAGTCTAACGTGACGATTTCAAACCCAACAGAACCAAGTTCACAGCGCGGCTATGAAGAGTTCAAGTGGATTAATGGAAAGGAAAAAACACACGGTGAAAAAATTCAAGCCCAGAGCAAATCCCACATCGTCTTCAAGAGGAAAATCCTGGCGCAGGACGCGAAGCCCTCAGCCTCAGCTGCACCACAGGCGCTCCCACAGCAGCTGCTCTTTTAAATCCGTTTCTCTCTGACACACAACCGCTCAGCTCACGCGTTACTGACCGAGTCCAAGCGACCGTTCTGGGAGAACCACGGCACAGAAAGGAGACCAGGAGAGCTGGCCGGCGAGATGCGATCGCGTGAGGTCTGAGGGAACGCTGGCAACGTTTTCAGAGAGGTAAGAGAACGGAGAAGCTCCTACAGAGCTGAGATGCTGCCACGCTGTGCTGTGCAGCCAGAACAGAACATGGCAGAATTCCACGAGGACTCCGGGAAATCCTCTGTGCTGAGGAGCAGCCTGAAAGCACGGGCCAGCATGGAGGGACCAACAGATTCAAAGCTTTATTATTTTCTTTTTTAATAAAGTTAACAGTAAAACAAAATCCACAAGCCTTCCCTTCCCCGAGCTGGTTTCCTCTTCACACACAAACGCACACAAACTGAGGTCTCCAACCGAGAGAAATGAAACTGCTCTAAGTACAATGAGACATGATGGAGGAAGGAGTCTAAGTATGTCCGTATTGAAGGCTAAAAGCAGCAGAGCAGGTGTGTGTGTTTTAGCCAAACTGGAAAAAGAAATTCCCAGGCCCAGAAGCTGAAAAAGAAAACAAAAGATGTCAGTTCAAAGAGAGGGCGGTCGAACAGCAGGCTGCAACGGCTCGATGCCAGGCCAGTAACTGAACAAAGCCATCTGGGCAGGTAGGGGAGATCCGACCCACGCATCTCCAGCAGCTGAATCCCAAGAGGTAAGAGTGGACCACTGACAACACAGGCGAGGGAGGCTCTGCAGGCGAGCTGACGAGGACGAAAGCAAATGGTGCAAGAACCATGCAGGACTTCCCCAAACACACAACAAAACCTAACAACGCACAGCTCCTCACATGGCCTAATGACACTGGGAAAGTGCTGAGAGCTGTGCAGCGCTGCATGAAGCCCGACCACAGCTGAGGACTGAAGGGAGCTCAGCAGCACGCTCCTCTCCGTCAGCACAGCAAAGCTGGGGAGCCTCTGCTGCCGGGTGAAGCAATCTGAGCACTTACCAGCTCCAACGCCAGCAGCAGGGCACCTCCACCTACCTTCAAAACTGAAGCCTCCCGGCCCTCCAAAGAAGGCCTTAAATATATTATTTGCATCGAAGTCTGTAGGGAAGAAAAGGAAGCTGTAAGATGAAGAGGAACAGACAGTTGCAGTTTTCAGTTTAGAAACTGGCTCTGAACTGAGAGCCCACACTGCGTTTCACAGAAAGCCATGGACAAGCAGCCTGCTTTGTCCACTGTAAGGGAGCAGCACAGCACACCATGGCACTGTGCTGCACCACAGCACGGGATACATCAGTGGCACAGAACAGGTAAAAGCAACATCTCTCAGGCCTTAACTCACAGAAGCAAGCTAAGGATTTTGGATCAGCCACATTTTGGGACCCACAGAATTTGTGTGATGGATTTGTACACCCTGTGAAGGACAGAAGCTTCTACAGATGGCACCTACTGTCCAACAGCTCAGTCAAGGACAACGTCCACCACACAACCCTGATTACCTGCAGCTCTCGACAGCAACTGCCATTCAAATACTCCCACGGACCAAACAAAGCCCATTTATGGGGTTGTTACAAAAGGGAGGATACCACAAAAACTACCTACCTCCCATGTTCAACCCATCTTCTTCTAGATCCTGTCCACTGTCATAGCGAGCCTTCTTCTTGGGGTCTGACAAGATGGTAAAGGCTTCACCAACCTCCTTGAACTTCTTCTCCTCTTCCTTCTGTACTTCTGCACTCGCCCCACTGTGGCGGTCTAACAACATGAAACCAAGCAGGAAAGAAACTTTAGGTTTCTATTGTGAAAGGGAAGCTGCAGGCAGCCCCAGCTACCACAGGAGGCATTTTAGACGCCCTGGGGTCACATCTGCCCATGCATTCCCCCTCCCCTTTATTCCCAGCTCCCAGTGATGGTTGCGGGCGGCTGTGCAGGAGAATCAGAGCAGCAAGGCATGCTCTGAAAACACCTGGATACCTGGATGATGCATCAGTGCTCTCTTCCTGTAGGCCTTCTTGATCTCATCTTCGGAGGCATTCTTGTCGACCCCAAGGATTTTGTAGTAGTCTTTCCGTTTGCTTTTTTTCAGTTCCATCTGTGCATTCTTTAGAAGCTGTTTGTGTTCTGCAAAGCCCAAGGAAAGCAGCTTCAGTGCATCACACAACGCCCTGCTCCCACAGAGACCGACAGACCAAGACCTGGGGTGGCCTGAGCTGCAGGATTTGGGTGCCACAAGCACCAACCACTTGCATTTCCACTCAGGCAGCTAACTGAAGCTGAACACTGCACCAAAGGCTGTTCCAAACATAGGTGAAATTTCAATGCTACTGAACCAGTATTTGTCAGACAGTGAACCACAACAACTAGAGCTGCTCCGTTTCATTTCAGGCTACTACAAAGGATGAGGACCATATTCAGCAACAAACCATCTGCCTTACTCAGAGGAAACATGCACAGAACACAGACACGTTTACCTTTTGTTTTTTCTGTCTGATAAACCTTTTCATAGTCTCTTACAGCATCTTCATATTGCTCTGTGTCCATGTAACTGTGGGAACAATGATTGCCAAGCTGTACTTCACAGAAAGCATCAAAGAAGGGGCTCAGTCACAACTTTTCTGGGTAGATAGGAATTAAGGGAAACAGATGCATTGGGCTGCAGAAAGAACCTGCAAAGGGTAACAGCTGCTGGAGGCCATGGGAAACCTGGCACAGGAACTCTGGGCTCCAAACCGAGGCTGCCATCTCGCTTGCTGACACACGTTCTACTTTAAAGGCCTTATAATTATTGATCCAACAGCAGGAATTAATGGCAGCCACAACATTTTGAGGAAGCTGGTGCAGAGCTGCACGCTGACAGCCCTGGTCAGAAGTGACAACTTGGGCACCTCAGAGAGGACACTCCTGCCTGCTGGCCTTTCAGCCCCACTCACACACTGACAACTTGCTGTGATTCAGCAGTCCCCATAACAAACCCTGCCTAAACACAACAGACAGGCAGCCCGGACACGTGCAGGCAGGACAGACCACGTGCTTTCCCAACTCCCCAGCACCACACAAAAGAGGTTTGTATGGACCTCTGAAGGCATCGCCTTTTATTCATGTAAGCTTCAGATTTGTTGCCCTGTCACCTATTGCTGTGGGGAGGAGGTTCCCATCTCCAAACCTGCCCAGCACGTCCAAGACAAACACCTACTTACCATTGTGCTCTCCTCAAGTACGCCTTAATATACGTCTCGTCCAGCTTTACTGCGTTCGTGCAGTCATCTATTGCTTCTTCGAGTTTCCTAAGCTACAAGGTCAGACAGAAGTGAATCCCAATCAGAGAAAAGCAGAACTGCTAAACAGCATCAGGATTTCAAGCAAATGAAAGCACGATCTCCTCATTACAAGGAAGGAAACAAACAGGGATGCCTTCACACTGATTAAGATAAGGCCACACTGCATTCCTTCTCCCCCTCCCACTCCAGGCAGCCCAAGCATTTGAGTTTTGTTTCTTTAGGCGTCGATTTCTTCAGCTGCTTGGAGCAGATCCAATTATTGTGCAAGCCCAAGAACGGGAAAACTTGCTGACAGCACTGGATGGCTGCAGCTGCCCCAGGAGAAGTGCATGCTTCTAGCAAGCAACCTGCTGCTTGTCAACTACGTGCTGAGGAACAAGACCTACATGAAAGGTCACCTGCACGATGACCACCTCTTACCTTGGAATTAACCGTCCCCCGGTTGCAGTAGAGTTTGGCATTTGTTTTTATGTTATTAGGATCTATTCCTAGTGCTTCTGTGTACAGTTCATAAGCTAGTTTGTAGTTTCCTTCTTTAAATGCTTTATTCCCATCTTCCTTCTTTGCTTTAAGTGCTTTGGCATTCTGAAAGACAACGCACCGTGGGTAAGGACAGCAGCTGAGCGTTCAGAGGAACCAACACCTCATCTCCCTGGCCAGGACTCCCCAGCTATAGCCATTCCAATCTGCTTCCTGACACCGTTACAGGACACAGCAGTCACAGACTCACGGGGCAGAGAAAGGACTGCTCCAGCAGAAGAGCTTGTTTAAAGCATCAAGCCCTGGCAGTTTCGTGGTCCCAGCCCCAGTGCCCACAACTTACACGGCAGGCTAAACATGCTTTCTCGTGGTCAGGAGCCATTCTGAGTGCCTGGACGAAGAACTGCACTGCCTTCTCAATGCAGTCCTCATAATAAAGGCAGAGGCCGCGGACGTACAGAGCATCTGCGTTCGTCGAGTCCATCCGTAAGATGTCACTGCGACAGACACAGACCGTAAGTCACTACAGCACTCTGCCTGTCATCAGCAGAAGCACTCTTCTCCTGCTGAGATACTGAGGGGATTCATCAGATCTGTGGTAGGGATATAAAACAGTGCATGAAGATGCTCAAGCAAGACTGCTGGATATTAAATAAGCTTAAGAAGAGTTTCCCAGTGTGATGAATTGGAAGAAGGATGAATTCATGTCAGCTTCTTTGTCATCATTTGCATTGAGGATTTTTTCCATCTCCCATTGTTTTAGGCTCTGGGAACAGACAGCATGCAGCACACACCACAGGCTGGTTCACGATTTCAAGACCTTAAAGATGCCTACCTTGCTACAGACTGTGCTTCTGGGTAACGACCCAGCAGTGCTAAACATTCAGCCTTGAGGATTTTGAATCTGTGACAAGCAGGAGCAAACTCCAGAGCACGATCCATGCAAAACACAACCTGATGTGAGAAAAGCAAACATCCAAAGGTTTAGTTTGAAAAACTGCATCATTACCACACGTGAGATTCCCTGTTTGCCTTTGAGCAGGAAGGGAAGGGTGCAGGTTCCTCTTTTCTGCTGGATCCACGTTTCATTCAGAGCAGTTTTTGGTGGTGTTGTTTTTCTTTGCTTTGCTTTGTTCTAAGAAGGGCTTCATGGGGTACGTGGGCCCTGCTTTGTTACCATGACAGAGCACTGGGCAGAAAACTCCAGGAACACCTGTAGTTCAAACCCCTTTAACTCCACTGAAATTGCAGGCCCCAAAGAAAAGGCCAAGGAAGACAATTCTGCCCCTGTTTCCCATGTTACAAAGGAGTGTGGGAGGGACAGAAATGCAACAGACTGGGACAGTTTGGACTGGACAGAACACAAAAAAAGTACAGAGCAGGGACTGATCTTAGACTGCCTGACTGCAGTGGGCAGGGTGATCTAATGGGTCTTTTTCCATCTCTGCCTCTCTGGCAGGGACATCTGCAGGAGAACAGGGCGATTGTTCCACCAAGTTTCATCTGCTTTCCCGGCCTGTGACATCACGATGGGCTGCTGTGGGAAGCACTGTGCTTCAGACTGAGAAGCCAAAGGCAAAGGGTGAGAAAGGAGCAAGAACAGCTCTCCAGAAACAAAGATCACATTTCATGCAGGTCTTCCCAGTGAAGTGAGGGGTAGATGCAAAAGCCCAGAACAGGCAGCACAGGCAGGGTGATTCCACCACATGCAGTCCAGACCGACCCCACACCCCATCTGCTCCTCGTAACAAGGTGGTGCAAAGCTGGAGTTTCTGTTTGTAGAACACTGAGCTTAGCTTAAGAGCCTAACACATCAAACAGCCTCCTTTCCACAGCCCTTACAGGCATCTATGACACAGTTTCATGAGAAGTGTTAAGTGCCTTTCAGATTTCATGCTGTCGCTTCTTGTTGTATGGGGTCAGTAATGGCTGCACCCATTGCTGTCCACAGCAACAAATGTGAGGAGGCTGTACCAGAGAATGCCCAGTGTGGATCTGCATTACTCCTTCACTGACTCACTGTGACACTGACAGGGAGAGCCCAGCTAGGAGGAGGCAGGGGGATGAGATGTGCATCTAACTGACCTGGCCAGGTAAGACAGTCTGCTCACGATGCTGCAGGAAGCCATCAAGTTCATCTTACCTTCCTGAAATCTCGCTTCTCAAAATCCACTTCTGCTATTTTTTCATACTCCAGCACTGTACTGGCATTCTTCAGCTAAAGACAGGAGCACACAGTAAGTGTTTCTTACAGTCATAAGCAAAAACTGTCGCAGACCACAGAACAGGTTAGGTCAATATTTCTGCCAGCATTAAAATCAGTTTGAAGTCAAGTGACCTCACTGGTAGCCCAGGATTACCATCACTCTCCCCTGAAGTGCCGGTGAAAGACCAGCTTAGCCTCCATGCTTTCCTGCCACGACAACCACACACAAATAACTGTGCCACTAATTGGTCCGCTGAGAAGCAGATAAGGAGATCTCAGCACCACCTCATTGCTTCTCGTCGTATCAAGGCACGCAGGCATCACTAACCAGCTCAATCCCTGCCTTTCAGCAGCGCCTCCCTTTCTCACCTCTTGCTGTGCCTGAGTGTTCTTGTGATCCAGTTCTAAAACTCGTTGGAAGCAGCGGCTGGCAGCCATGGCGTTCCCCAGGGAGAGGTGGCACTTCCCTTCCCGCAGGTGGCCCTGGGGAGACCATTAGAAGGGAGCTGCAGGAGCAGACGAGCATTCAGACATACAAGAAATAAGAAGACCTCCACATACCCTTACGAAGCTGTCGTCCAATCTGACAGACTGCTGAGCATCTCCCAGTGCTTCTCGGAATCTCCCCAGCATCATGAGGGTGGCAGCTCTGTTACCATAATAACTGGCATTGTTAGGACAGGTGTCTGGAGGAAATGGGAGAGCACTTGCTGTCAGTGTAATGTAAGCAGCTGGACAACTTGTAGAATGTACTCGAAAGACATTGTGGGTTCCAAAGAACCACATTCCTTCCAATTTATAACGGCACCAAACGGCTTACAAAGATGCACGATGGTTCAGAATAGAAGCCACGAAACCATTGCTTCTCACACTGCACACAGGCTTTAAGCCACACAGAATAGAGGTCTGCAGCACTGAGCCTGACAGCACTGCTGACCCTGCACTAGATGGAAAACTGGATTGGTTTCTTGCTAAAAATATCTTGGATAGAAGAGAAATAAAAGACTGCAGCAAATCACCCACGTTAGCACTGACTTGCATAATCAACCCAGGGAAATTCTGCAAAGTAATTAAACCAACAAAGTTTTCATCCAGTCTGTGCTGTTAGAAACCCTGCTGGTATATCTTAAAATCAGTAACTGGCTTTGATTTTTAGCCATCGTGCTCAGCAGAGCTCATCACCACCGCCACCGCTCTCACCTATGGCTTTTGTGTAATAGTTGTACGCTTCATTGTAATCCTTCTTGGCGTAGTAAGCGTTCCCTTGCTCCTTGAAGGACTCTGCTTCTCTGAAGGAAGAGAAACGAGGAGGAGCATCAGCACACATTCTGACCACAATCAGGTTTGTGACCCCCGAGCGACCTCAGCATCGCCGGCGGTGTTACAGGCACCTGCAGGGCTGACTGCTCGGCTCCAGGAAGGAGCTCAGCGCTGCGCTGGCTCTCAGCTCAGCACCTGACGAGGGCCAAAAACGTGGAAACGGCCACCTTGGCTGAACAGCAAGGAGCACAGCACAGAGCGAACTCACCGTGAGCAGCGCTCTGTCTCAGCGCAGCCGTCTCTGGAGCTGAGCAGCTCAGCTGCACACGGCTGCCCGACAGCTGCTCCACGAGTGCTGCACAGCCTCAGCAGCCAAAGAAGTCAAGAAACTGAGCGCTGACTTTCAGAAGCAGTCCCACATATCTGAGAAACGGGGCCAAGAACAAGTTCTGTGCTCAAAGAACTGAATCAGGGAGGAAGACGGGTGCTTCTCCTTGAGGCTTTGCGTGGCACTGCCTTGGCAACAGGTCCAGAAATAGTCCTCACACTCAAGAACGAGCGTTTGCAGAGACAATTTAGGACATTAAAAACATACAACATATGGTTTAAAGCTGCATCCTTTAAACTCTTGAAAGCAAAGTTTCCTGTAATGGAAATTAAACCCTTCCCCACCTCCTCTTGTCTACCTTCACCATTTTATATAAGCAGCCCAAGACGGAACTCGCACCGCAGTGCTGTGAAGTTTAACTCAGTTTTGATGAGTTCAGTGATATCACTCACTTGCTTCTCCTCAGCCAACTCCAAAGCAGCACGGCCCTCACTAAGGCACAGCATTAATACCTGCATCACACTTCTGAGCCGGCAGATACTGCCTGCCCACTGCCCAAAGCACCTGCATACAAATACATCATGGGAAGTGCAGCTGAAGTTGACCATCACTGAGCAGCTTGCTCCTCACTGACTGCCAGCTGCTCCGAACGAAGCCTTTGCTGAAGTAGACGAGCAGAAGCCAAGGAGGCTGAAAGAGCTGTGCGAGAGCCTGGCCTGGCAGGGCACAGCTCCACTTGCAGGCTCAGACACAGGCTGCTTCCAGGCTGGGCTGGAACGCCAGGCTTCAGCATTTTCTTGTGAGAAGGGCCCAGAAGCGAAGGTGCCTTCACATCACCTACTGCAGCAAAGCTACTGACAGGAATTCCAGCAAACACAACCAAACCAGAGCAGAGCAGTGTGAGTGAAGAGTCGCGTGCTTTTTATGCACAGCTTCCCCACACAAATTCAGAACAACCCTGGAGCATCAATGGATCCCAAGGCTGAGCAGCTTTTGCTCTGCACAAGGTTACCAATACCGGCACTCCATTGATACAAAGCTGCCAGCCTGCACCCCTCCCAGGGACAGACCCACACCAGGGCCTGGGCAGCTCCGCCAGCCCAGCAGTGAGAGAACAAAGGGAAATGTGTTGAAACCAGTTAACATGTTTGTAACCTCGTTCCGGGCTGCCATTGGCCATTCCCACACAACTGCCTCATGCAAAGGGTTGTATGCACAGAAGAGCCACAGTTGTGCCAGCTGGCGGGACAATAGACACAGGGTGCTGCTGCCCAGGGCCTGCGGGGCCACAGCGGGAAATGGCAGCGCGGCACAAACTTGAAGTTTCGCTGCCAGCTGCAGCCAGCGCAGCCCTGCTGCAACTCTGCAGAAGTCAAGCCATGGAAGTGGAACTCTGTGCGTTGGCACGTTGACGGGCAGCAGGAGGTGGAGGAGCAGCGAGGGCTCAGCAGCACCCAACGCTCAGCCCGCACTCCACGAACGGCCAAGGCGGGAGCCGGCGCTGCTCCATGGCTGCGGCAGGAAGGCGCTTACTCAGCAGCCCTGCTCTCCCAGGAGCTGCCATGCGCTCAGTGCTGCTGCCAGCACAGCTCTGGGCTCCTCTGCCGTGAGGGCTGGCAGCAGTTCTGTGCTGGGTGGATTTGTGCTGCTGGTGGTGGGATCCAGACTTTGTAGGACTACAAACGGGCCCCAGAGTGGCGCTTTCTGTTACAGATCACACGTTCATAAGCAGTGCAGGAGAACAGCTAGCAATTCCGCACTACCTTGGCAGCAAGCAGCTTAAACAGAACTTTATTCTAATTTCTGTAATACCAAATGGAGAAGAAAATCACAGATCTCGTTTAAGCTTCACTCAGAAGCTCTCTGTTGTAAGGCCTGTAAAAGGGATGAATGGCACGAATGGAGAACTGACCCTGAGCTGCTCCAGCAGCACACAGCCCACCCGTGTCCCTCAGCAGCATCACCTGCCATCGTCACACTGCCATCAGACACAGCAATAGGTCTGGCTGCTGGAGCTCCGTTGGCCAACACTACTGGGAAGAGTTGGGGAACGGAAGGAGGAAAGCAGATGCGTGGCAAAGCAACCTCCACAAAGCACAGAACTGTGAGAGCAAAGGTGTGAACACAAGAATTACTCATTTCTACTCTTTTCTTGGTCTGTTTCCCTTATAAGCCTTTAGCATAACACAGATCCATACACCAGCAGCTCACCGTGCCTCAACTGGGCAGAGAGGAAATACACGTGGATTTCTATTGCCCACACTGCTTAAAGCCCAATGATGGAAAAAAATCACGAAAGGAAACCCAGAATCTCCCCCAAAGCACAAAGGCAAAGCCAGCTGCTGGAAACGCAAGGCTTGTGGCCTCGGGTCCCAGACACAGAACAGAAGCATCTCTCCCCAGTTGTGCTCCATTGACACAGAAAGCACACTGAGCAAACAGTCCTTGTTTACCACGGTCTCTGGCTACAACAAGAAGAAATGCAGATCTCCTGATATCACTGGTAATTGTTTCAATCCAAACAGATGCTGCAGCCTGAATGAGATCATTCTGCATCTCGCACTGATGTAGGCTGCATTCCCCACTTGCTACTTTTGAAGCTGAAGAAGAATCATGCTTTGCTAAAAATATGATGCAGGCTGAATGGAGCGCTTTGTTCCCAGCGGGCAGAGCCTCCTCAGGGCTCTGTGCAGCCAACACAGAAGACAGGGAAGAGTCGCACCAGGACCTCGGGAAGAAGCTCATCTTTCATTGCGTGCAGGCAGGGCTCACGAGCAGGGGCTGTTTGCTGTAACTCTCCCTACCGGCTCGCCGCCTCTTTCCCCTTTCATAACGCTCGTCACAGCCTCTAATCCTTCCCCCGTCCTCCCGGGAGACCTGCCACATACAGGCAGCAGCCACAGCTCCTATGCTGTAGCAGCACTCTCCTGCCATGCCAAGGCTCCCTGCTCACCGTGCCCTGCTGACAGCTCAGCCCTGCTCTCTCTGCAGGCAGCAGAGCTGTGAGGCACATCCGTCCCATCCCACAGCAGAACCCCACGGCTGCTAACAGCCTCTGCCTCCTCCCCGGCACTGGCAGCCCCCACACCAGTTGCAGCTTCCCCTCCTGCTGCAGCTTGCAGCAAGGAACACACAGACCTGCCTTCCAGCACAGCTCACCTTCCCAAGCCGCCAGGAGCTGTGCAGGAAGCAGCTAGCAGGTCTGGCAGCGCTGGCACAGCCCCCTCCAGTGCTCTGTGCACGCAGGTCGGTGCCTGCAGAGCCGTGCTCTCAGCTCAGGCACACAGCACGTAGCAGGCAGCAGCATCACGGCTGCTCAGCTCAGGAACACCTCTCCTACTTCATCTCCTGCCTCCATTGCAACACACTGACAAAAAAAATACACGGGATTTAAAGGATGCTCTGAAATCCCTGCCAGAAAACATGAGTACTCATGGTCACCAGGGCAGTCTGAAACCACCAAATCCAAGGGAATGGGAATTTTAACTGGGCCAGCTTCTGCCTGCAAGGCGTCCAGAGCCTCACAAACCTATCAGCCCCCATCTCCTTCGGGATGCCCAAAGGGCACAGCTGGCTTCTCTAAGCAATTCTAGCACTTTTCCTTAATAGCACATGGTGCCTCCATCCTGCAGTTCCCCTGTTGGATTCCAGATGAGATTCTCAGCTGTCAGATGTTACTCAGCTGCTTGGATAAAATAAGTTGGGTGATCTCAATACAGCTTACATTGGGCAGATGTCTAGAGCTTAAAATTAGCTGCTGTGTTTCCCACTGGACGTACTGCAGCCTTGCCTCCTTTCAGGGCACAGGACTGAAGCCAGGCAATGAGCGCACGCCTCTTCCAGGCTGGGTTGTACTTTGTAACCGAGGAGCTCCAGTGAAGGGAAGATATATCTATGCTACTCTGAATCTGGCATGAAAGAAGAGCACAGGTGCAATGCCAGCTCGCCAGGTACAAAACACAGAGTCACATAAAACACACCACGACCACCCTCAGCAGATATGCTCACACTGAGCCTGTGGCAGCGGGGGCAAACAGGAAGCAGAGCAGCACAGGGCTGCACACACACATTGCTCTGCACATCAGCACCCCCCACTGAGCGAGCAGTGGGTTTGCACCCAGCTGCAATGCAGCAGTGAGAATGAAGACATTCACATGCAGAATGATTTAGAACCAGGGAAATCTCAAGGCTGCACACACAGACATCCGCTTGGATAGCCTCACCAACTGAAGGGGCTGCCCTAGGACCCAAGGCTTCTGGGAGAGCAGTCAACAGAAAAATCACAGACATTTAGTCCAGAGGGTGCACAAAAAAATCCATGCTGTCCTCTACATACAGCCCAGAGCACAGCCAATACCTGAGGACAAACTCAGCCACAGCAGGGAACAGGAGCACAGGAAGGGGCCAATGCCCCCTGCAGCACTCGGTGTGAACAGCCAGATGAGCCCTGCACGTTAATTACGCAGTTATGTAATGCACCTTGCTAGCAGAGCTCACCATTGACCCACTTCATACCCACAGCACCATTGCTGATGGCAGGGCTGAGTCTCAGCGTTTGTGGGAGCCCACAGGAGGCCCAGGACCACCCTGAGCATTGGCTTCCATGAAGGTCTGGATGCAGGAAACAGCCCGCCTGCATGGTAAGACAACGTGAGTCACCCTAAAAAAGATGATCTGGAGTTCAAAACAGGCTTCAATTCCAAGCACCAAACACCTTTTCCAAGCTGTACACAGAAATTATCTAGTCAGAGTATCCAGATGCTCTGCAAACGCATGGGAGATTAAACGCCGACATGAGGAGCTTCTGCCATTCCTCATATCACCCTAAGATGATAATTACACGTTCACAAAACAGGCTGGATCCACAGCCTGGGAAACTCCAGTGCCCAGTGAGAAGCAGAGCAGGAATCCTGGAACAGCCCATACCCACAGCCAGAGCCCTACAGCCAACAACCCCAGGGCCTGGCAGCGCTCCCTGGAGAGGCGGCCCAGGACGTTCATAATTAGTGGGGCAGCCGACTGGGACGCAGCTAATTTCATGTAAAACAGCAGCAGAAAGAGCCTTCCTGATCATCCACACCTGACAGCCTCCAGGCAACATCTGTCGGACTCATCATGACCCGAATTAAGGCCAGGTCTGGAACCTCCTCTTTGATTTCTGCACAATTTACTTTGCGTGGAAAATTTCACACTCGTTGTTTTATTGAGGTTAATGACGATTTCCTGCAGAGGCATCAACACGTCTGAATTCTGCGGCAAAAGCACCGTGAAAGCAGCACTCCGTCCAGATCATTTCACAATATTTTCCAAATGATTGGAGATACCTCCCAGAAGGGGCTGCCGCATCCTCCAGCGCTGAAGAAAGGGGAGAAGGATCCAGTCCTGAGCACAGCGACGGAACACAGAGCTGCCAGGAGGACGACAAAGAAATGACGCCCAGCAGCACCGCGCTGCTGGATCAGCCGGGCCAGGGGAGGGACGGATCCCAGGGGCCAGAAACCATTTAGGAGAAGAAGGAAGTGACTTCTGGGGACGGATCTCTCCCTGCCTGCAGCGCAGCCCCCACCCAGCAGGAGCTGCAGCTCCCGCACCCCCACCCAGCAGATAAAATTAATGCACTTACATCAACCCTCTTCCATCAGGACCCTCACAATTCATGCTGCTACAGCCAATAATTATCCTATGACCACGCTCTATTCCTGTCCCTTGAGCCACCGGTGAGCGAGCAGTTTGGCATGTTTACAGCTGTTCAGAAATCCTGAGCTCCACTATTACCACTTTTATTTTTATTAAGCCGCAGAGAACAGAACTGCACATTTAGCTTCGTTGCTTAGGGGCTCACCCTTGTCTATCTGTGCTGCAGTTCCTAGAGAGGCACAGAACACAGGAGGCTCGGGGCTGACTTACAGCAGCAGTTCAGTAAGGCCTTTCATTTATTTTTGCTTCTTTCTAACAGAATCTGGCCCAGTCACATCATAAAGCCCACGTTAAATCAGATTCCAAAGAATGCCCGTGCAATTAATGCCAAGTGCCTGCAGAGCCCTTGCGTGGTTCCTGATGTTTTACAAACATTAAGCACCTAATTAAGCCTCCAGCCATCCTCCTTAATTTGGTGACTATCACCCTAATTTGCATTAGATCACTTGAGAGATAGAACTCAAGCAACCACTGCAAGCCCCGAGGGCCGATGCAGAGCAGAGATGCCATCCCCAGGACCCTGCCCTGCTCCACTGGTGCACACAGAACATCACCTCCCGCTCACACACTTCTTGAATCCCAGCAACAGAACACTGTGAAAGCACCATAAAAGCCCAGGATTGCACAGCAGTGCCCATGAGCTGCAGCACCCACCTCATCACGTCAGGAAGTGCCTGGTGACCCAGGCTGGCTCTGCTCCTCGTGGCTGAACCCCTCAGAGCAGGGCAGGGACCAAACCCCCACCCCAGGGCTGCTCCCTGCACCCAGCAAAACTCGGGAAGGAGGAAGGAAGGGTAATTAACGCCAGAGCCTCCAGCACGGCTCTTACATTTGGGTATTTTTAACATTTTGGTTGTCATCTCTAATCAGAGCCAGGGAATGGATCACACCAGCGGGCTTCCCCAGCTCCACATTCTGGCAGTGCTGCACACACAGCACACACGAGTGCCTCCTCAGCAGCTCTTGGTTCCGCTCCTCAATGACATCACCAGGAAGCTCTCTGTCCCAGCACCGCTCCTGGAGCCATCCGTTCCTGACGGCACATTGCAGCACGAAGCACCGCAGGCTCACTCTGAAAATTGCACTCCTCAGAGGACACTTTCAGTTTTGTTTCTCCTGATGATTTCATCGACCAAAGAATGGTAGGGAGCAGCCGCCTCCCTGCAGCAGCAGCAGCTCCCGGGAGGTGACGAACATCCAGACCCACACCGCAGAGCACAGCTGTCAGACGTTCCCCACCGCATCAGAACGCGGCGCGGCAACGGCAGCACCGGGCCCCGAGGAAAGCACGCAGCCCGGGGAGCCCCGCAGCCCGGCCGTCGCTTGACCGGCTGAAGCAGAGCGCTCCAAAACAAGGACGATCAGAACTTTAGGAGTTACTCGGGGATGCTGTTTAACGGCCTCAGAACGACTCTCCCCGCACACAGCGCTGCCGCCCCCAGTGTCGGAAAGCACGGCGGGCAGGGTGCGCAGACGGGGCGCCGCGAGCCGGGCCCGAAGCCGCCTCCCCGCTTCTCAGAGACGGGAAACGGCGCTCCGGGCGCGGCGCTCGAGGCGTCACCCGACCCCGGGACGCCCGGCTCCGCTCCGCGGACGGCAGCGGCCGCCGCTCCCTCGCAGGGGGGCACGGAGCGAACGCGGCGCGGCGGACGCGGCGCACGTACGGCTGGGGGCGGGGCTGACGGAGCCCACCGAGAGCCGCAGCCCCGCGGGACCGGCCCGGCCGCAGCGCCCGCCGCCAACGGAGCGCGCCCCAATGCGGCGGGGTGCGGAGGACGGGAGAGAGCGGACAGGCCGGGCCCAGAGAGGCTCCGCCAAGGCCCCGCAGCCCCCGCTCCTCCCGCCCCGCTCCCGGCCCCCGCCGCCCGCGCTACCTGCGCGCCTCCTCCTCGCTCTCGGGCTCGCCGGGTCCCTCGGGCGCCGCCATGATCACATCGCACTCGGCTGCCGCCGCCATCTTACCGCCGGGCCGGGTGGGGGCGGGGCGGGGCGGGGCGCGCGGGCGCCGGAAAGGCCGGGGCTTCCGGGACGGCGGCGCGGGCTGCCGGGAGCGGGGTGGGGTCGGGTGCCGCGAAGTGCCGCGTTCCGCCGCCGGAGGGCGCTGTGGCGCCGCCCCCCTTCCGCCGCCGCGCAGCTGGGATCCGCCGCGCCGCCCGGCCGCCCCGGCCCGCGTCCCCCGGCGGAGCCCCGCGCGGTGCCGCCCCGGCGCCGTTCGTTGGGCGGATCCCCCGCGCGCGGCTCCGGAGCGGCGCTCAGGCGGCATGGGGAAGAGCTGCAAGGTGGTGGTGTGCGGGCAGGCCGCGGTGGGCAAAACAGCCATCCTGGAGCAGCTGCTGTACGGAAACCACGTGGTCGGTGCGTGCCGGGCCGGGCGCGGGGCTGCGCGGTTCCGGACGCCCCGTCACCCCGCTGTCCGCCCCGCAGGCTCCGAGATGATCGAGACGCAGGAGGACATCTACGTGGGCTCCATCGAGACGGACCGCGGCGTGCGCGAGCAGGTCCGCTTCTACGACACGCGGGGGCTGCGGGACGGCCTGGAGCTGCCCAAGCACTGCTTCTCCTGCACCGACGGCTACGTGCTGGTGTACAGCACCGACAGCAAGGAGTCCTTCAAACGGGTGGAGCTCCTCAAGAAGGAGATCGACAAATGCAAGGACAAGAAGGAGGTGAGCGCTGCTGCCGTCCTTTGGCGGGGGGCTGCTGTGCTGGGCGGCTCTTTGCCCTGATTCCGCGGCTGCTGGGCGGAAGGGCCGGCCGTGAAAGCGGAGACCAGCGATCTGCTGCTTCGGTTGCTCCATAAGGGGCTGTTGGTCTTACTGGTGTTGACTGGGATCTCGGCTGCCCAGGT
The DNA here is from genome assembly GCF_019238085.1 of Lagopus leucura. NCBI lineage: Eukaryota > Metazoa > Chordata > Aves > Galliformes > Phasianidae > Lagopus > Lagopus leucura. The sequence goes on along the minus strand of NW_024962321.1, from coordinate 129,639 downwards.
GGGACTTTTCCTGCAGGGCTCTGCAGTGCTGCATGCGCAGCTGCTCGGTGGGCCCTTCCAGTTTGCGGCTGGTTTGAAACAAACCCAAGCAGAAGGGTGAAACTGCCCAAAGAAAGGTGTTGTGAAAGGGGGAATTGTGCGTGGGCAGGGCCTGGCACTGAAGGCGTTACCAAAGCAGCACTGCTCAGCTCTGCTTTCGTTACCGGCTGGGCTTTTTTCTCCCCTGTTTGTGAACAGGTCACTATTGTGGTTTTGGGCAATAAATGTGACCTGCAGGAGCAGCGCCGGGTGGACCACGACGCAGCCCAGCATTGGGCCAAGGGTGAGAAGGTGAAGCTGTGGGAAGTGTCTGTGGCTGACCGGCGCACGTTGATTGAGCCCTTCATCTACCTGGCCAGTAAGATGACGCAGCCACAAAGCAAGTCTGCTTTTCCCCTGAGCCGCAAGAACAAGGGCAGCGGGTCTGTGGATGGCTGAGCCTCGTCTTGCTCTTCGATGCCACCTCCTGTCCCTCACCTCTCTCCTTCCCTTGCGCGTACCTCCTGCTGAGCCTCTTTGGTGCTATGGAGCCTGCAGGAAGCCTGGTTGCATGAGGAGTGGGCTTCCCAGGGCTGGGGATGGTCTTTGAGGAGGAGAGAGGTGACCCATCTCCCTGTACTGACACAAGAGCTGTTTTCACTGCCCAGGCCCTGCCGGTGTTTAAGGCGCTGCAGGAAAGCCAGGATTCACCAAGTGCACCCCTGCTCTCAGGGCACAGGCTGACACCTGGGGGCTTCATGCTGCCCCCAAGGAGCCCAGCAGCCTGGGATCAGCTTCACATCTGAGTACAGCCAGGCCATAGGAAAAGATTTCCCCCTCTCAAGAGCTGCTCTCTTGTACTGATCCAACATGAGATGAACCCATTTGAGGGCTGTGCCTCCCCAGTCTCCTTGTCTGACCCCAGCTGGCCCTGTGGTGCTGCAGCTTTGTATCAGCAGGTTGCTCCTTACCTGGCCGTGTCCTCTGCACCCCGACATGCAGGAATATTCAGTCCTTGGCCAAGCTGCATGCAGGTGAGCCTCCTGCCCCAGGAAATGCACAGTGCGGAGCAGGGCAAGGTGCTGTTCCTGAGGGCAGGCTCAGCCCCCACATCTCACAGTGCACTGCACACTGCAGTGCTCTTTTGCTGAGGGCAGACCCAGTCCTGACCCGGGAGGCGTGGGGCTGTGCTCGGCCCATGCACACACAGGGGCAGCTCTCACCACCCCACAGTTGTGATGCCTCAGAACCACCATGAGACAAAAGGATGCTGTCCCAGTCCTGCCCAGCAACACTTTGCTCCCTTTGGCAAGTCTGGATCTAGGAAAAAAAAAATGATGAGAAAGCCCTGGCTCGTTTATACTTGTTCCTTTTATTTACTGAGTACCACAATAAAGCGATGAGATTCAATTATCAAAATATTTTCCTTTTTTTTTTCCCCAACAGTTATAGTACATCAAAAATATACAATGAACATTACAGGAGGGGTACTGGCCAAGTCCCTAGAGTCTGTTATTCCATTTTTCTGTGTTCTTTTTTTGTTGTTTTTTTTCTTTTTTGGAATCAAACTTCACATCACTCCAAGGTTATTTACAGAGGGGCATGTCTTACTGAGCGCTATGGACTATGCCCTACTATCTAGCACAGCATATGCTAAGTCAAAGGCAGAAATGCTTTGGATTGCACGGGAGCAGGGAGGGGTTTGTGGAGGCGAAGGGGATGCGATAGAGGCAGGATGTTCTTATGCAGCTCACTGCAGTATTATTGTTATTAGAAGGAATGGCTTTCAAGGGTTAAAGTGCCAAGTGTAGGAGTGTATCAGGACTCCACTGGTGGAGAGGTGACAGGAGCAGCCACTGCTGGCTCCAGCACAGGCTTTTTGAAACGAATTGCAGGGGAAGCAACCCAGTGGTGCCCAGCTGCTCCTGCAGGCTGCAGCACGGCCACCGCTGCAGCCAGAGCTGAGAGGAGGCCTGGAGAAGAGCACAGTGAGGCGGTGGGGGCCTGGGTGGCTGCAGGCTGCTTGGCACTGAGATGCTGTCAGAGCCACATCCTCCTGCTGCCTGTGGGCCCCAGCCAGCCCCCGTCCTGTCCTGGGAGATGTGGGGTTGTCTCCTGGTCTGGGCCACACGTGTCCCCCAGGCTGGTGGGCCCCGCTCCATGTCCCTGCTGAGGCCACTGCTGCAGTAGCCTTCTACCCGCAGCTGCTCTCTTAAGCAGGCCTCCCCGCCACCTCAGGACCTTGTGGCTACTCTGATCTTTCCATACATGATCCCCCCTCCCTTGGTGCCCTCTCTCCCTGTCCTTCCCTGAGGTAGAGGGAGATGCCCTGAGCAGATAAATCCATACCCACATGCTCGTTTGTACTCTTCTGCACGGAAAACACAGCAGCAGCACTCCATGGTTGAGCACTGCCCATGGTGTGAGCAGAATGCCTTCTGGATGTGGGAGCTGAGCTCTGTGCCAGCGGGACCCAGCGGCTGCTCCCTCTATGCAGTGGTCCCTGCTGTCACCCGAGGTTCCCAGCTCTGGGAACAGAAGCATTAGGTGGCAGCAGGTCCCCGTACGCCTCCAAGACCTCATCCTGAGCACTGGTGGTGCACACTGGGCAAAATCCTCCTGAAATCCATGTGTTGCTTATGGCCAAGACGTCAGATATGTGCGCTTGTGTGTGTGGATTCCCAGATGTGCAAAACCACCTCATCCCAAGGGCTGGGCAAGAACACAGCCACGTGCCGGGATGCTGCAGAGGTCTCTGTGCCAGCACCCGGCCTGGGAATGGGAGGGGACAGCACGGCAGAGGAACCACCTGCACAGAGCTGAGTGTTGCTTTGTGTCCTTTCTGCTCCAAACAACACCCCCAGCCCTACAGACTGAGCACCAAAAATGTAGACAGCAAACGAGCCAGCTGCTCCCGTGGGATTGCATAGATCGGGGTGGGTCGTCACTCCGGCATGAGGTCCATTTGGGTTGTGACTTTCCTGCAGGTTTCTATTTACAGCAGCACTGGGAACGCAGAGAGCTGCAGATACAGTTTTCAGACCAGGTCCTCGCTGGGCCTTCTGAGCACAGTGAAAAGAGAGCATCTGAGGGAGGCTGGCAGTGCCTGCTCCTTCCTCCCTGATTGTCTGGGCTGCCAGGATGCCTTCGCTTGGCAGAGTCACAAACTCCTTGGAAGCTCCTAATGGGGATGGGGTGGATGGTGAGCAACGACAGCGCCTTCCTCTGGAGAACCAAAAGTGCTTTGGGGACATTCACGAAGCCTCACAGCATCTCCCCTGAGGTAGGGGCGGGATTGTCCCCCCAGGGGTGGGACTGAGGTGCAGGGCTCAGAGCACAGCGTCCCCTCCTTCCCACCTCAGGGAGCGCAAACCAGATGGGAGCAGAGCCTGTGCCCAAATTCTGTGCTTCTCAGGATGCCTGGGAGAAAGGCTGTGTGCTTTCAGAGGGCAGAGGAGGGAGTCCCAGGCTTTGCCTATTGCTCTCGGAGTGAGGATGTGACCACCATGGCCGATGGCTCTTTGGCGTGGGACAGATGAGACCAGCGGGGACCAGGGCTGCTCCACCCCCGGGGGACCAGCCAGCTCCTCTCCTCTCCTCTCGATCTGGGAACTGGGAGGCAGACAAGAAGCACAGCAAGGTCCTGGTGGCTCCAGCACCATCCTCACCCCACGTGGCCCAACCGCTGCGGGGCCAGCATGGGCGGGGGGAGCGGCAGGGGGGGGCACGGTGGGGCTGGGCTCCGGCGGAGCGTCGCACACCAACGGGAGCCAGCTGGAAGCAAAGGGGAAGCCTGGGTCGATGCCTACTGCTACGGTTTCCCATCAGCCAGGAGAGCAGTCGGTGCCCCGTGCAGCCCCATGGCACGGCCGATGGACCCCGGCGAGTGGCTCTAATAGGGTGCAAAGACGATGGGGCCCGGCGTGGTGCGGACGTGGGCTGGAGGCGTTCGGAATAGGGCTGGTCCGAGGATCGGGGCTTGGAAGAGCGTGGTGGCAGCAGCTGGGCGCAGGGCGAGAGGCCCAGGCATGGCGCACACAGCCGTGGTGAGCGGGCTGGGCAGGAAGCGCGTCGCCAGCGTCTTGGTGAGGTGCTTCTGCAGAGCCAGCTTGGACTGCGGGAGGGAGAGGAGACCTCATGATGGCTGCAACAGCTCAGAGCAGCCCCTGCAGCAGCCCTGCGGTGTCTGCAGCAAACACAAAGCGCAGCCCCAGCACTGGGAGGCCCCAGCCCCACACTCTGCCCCGGCTCCCCCTGCCTGCTGCTCCCCGACTCCTAGGCTGGTATTTCTGCCAGCTCCCCGCCACACCAGGCAGGGAGCCCCAGGTCTCTGCAGATAAACGTTTGGGCTCGGTTCAGCTGAACTATGCCAACCCCAGGCACTCAATCAGCTGCCAAATGTGAGCCAGGTGGAAGGACCCCAAATACCGCAGCTGCTCAGAATGCTGCTGCCAGAGGGCTGAGCTCTCCCTGTGCTTTCCATCACAAGAAGGAAAACCAGAGCCTCCTCTCAGCTCACAATCCTCCCACAACGGGATCCGTGGGGTGCAAGGAACGGAGGCTTTGAGAACAACAGTGTGTTTTATAGCAGGAGATGTGTCATGCAGTTGGGTGTTGCAGGCAGCCAGCGGGTGGGTGATTTGCTGGGAGACAAATACCTTGAGAATACTCACTGCGAGGGCAGCGTTCTTCTGCAGCTTGTTGTAGGGGCTGTACTTGGGCTTGGGCGGCTTCCCGGCCAGCCTGTCTTTGTGCCGCCGGCTGCTCATGTGCTGCAAGAGGACAAGGGCCAAGCGATGGGCACCACGGGCACAGCTGGTGCCCTCTGACCCCCACCAATCCTGCGTTTTCCACACAGCAGGGAAAACCCACAGGGCTATGGCGAACACATGCAGATTCCCCTTGGCTTAAGGGAGGGATTTCAAAGGGATGAGTCCCATAAAAGCCAGGACTTAAGAGATGCTCCTCTCCCATGGGCTTCATGCTGACAGATGCTCCCCAAAGCTCTGCGTTTCCCAGGGGAAGCGCACAGCTGAGGCTCAGTGCCATTACCTGTTTGAGTTGGGTCTCAGAGTTCACGTAGATCTCGCACACTTGGCAGTGGAACGCCTTGTTCTGGATGTTGATGCTGCCCTTGTTGCCGATTCTCTTGGCTTTGTGCCCTGCCCGGGCCAGCAGTTTCCCCCGGCCACGCCGCAGCTGGGCGCTGTGTCCTTCCAGCATGGATTTGTGCTTGGCACCTGGGGACGGAGAGGCGCTCAGCAAACACCAAACCTTCCGTCCCTCTGCAGCAAGACCCTGTCCCAACCCATCCTGGGATGCAGCAGCCCATTCCCAGCCCCTGCCAAGCTCCAGACCACAAACCAGCTGCTTCCAGAGATGCCTCCTCCCAACTCCTTCCACACGTCAGACCTTTGGAGAAATGGCTGTTTTCAGCGCGTCCGGGAGCCGTCGCCATCCCCGAGCATTAGCACAGCACCTGCGCTGCGCCCAAGGTCAGAGCGGTGCCGGCACAGAGCCGGGATTTGCTCAGTGGGGCCCCGGGGGGCAGGGAAGGCGAGCCCCAAATCCCGCACACCTGGGGGCGGCGCGCTGCGTCCGCCCCTTCCCAGCGAGGGCAGGTAATTCAAGCTCCCGCTAATTCCTTCTATTTCTTAAGGCGTTAAGCAAGGAGCCTGAGCTCGGCGCTGCGTGACAGCCGGAGCAGCAGCCTGCGAACATTTTGTTTGTTTGTTCTTCCTCCTCAAATCAGCGCCCGTCTTTGTAACCGGAGCTGACAAAAGCCAAAGGACACGTTTGCAGCTAAGCCCTGCGGCGGGGGCTGCTGGCTCCCAGCTCCCGCTGCGGCGGGGGGGCTCCCCCCATTAGGATCGGGGCTGCTCGGGCTGAGCATCGCGTGCAGATGGAGCCGGCGCTGCAGAGACTGCGGCACTGCGGAGCGGGGGGGCTCTGGGGGCTTGGTCGGGGGAGCCGCGCTGTGGGGCTCATTCACTTCCCCGCGTGGCTCCCAAAAGGCCGCCCAGCCTCGGGCTCCGGGCAGGTCCTGGCACTCCTACTGCTGTCGGGTTAGGGCTGAACTGCAACAGAATACAAAGCGACCTCCAATCGCTTCAATAAATCTATCTGAAAAGGTCTTTAATTAAGCTACACGAACAATGAGGGAGCTTCTGATCTTGCTAGAATTCACTTCTTAAGCCGCAGCGTAGGTAAAACACCACCGCTTATGTTTGCAAGCCACCTTAATTCAACCTTTTTAATGAAAACAACATTCATTAACTCGCAAGGCCGCGTGGCTCTGCGCGGATCCCGCACCCGGGCTCTGCCCTTACCCGTGTTGTGAGCCTCCAGCTGGGACAGCGAGTTGACGGTCACCTTGCACGTGGGGCAGTACAGGTGCTGTTTGCCCTTCCTGCCCTCCTTCTCGCTGTCGGGCGCTGAGCCGCCGCTGCTGCCCGACTCGGCCGTCTGCGCCTCCGCCCCGTGCGCGGCCGAGGAGGTGATGCTGGCGGCGTCGGACGCGGCCTCGGACGGCTCGGAGGGCGGCGGGGAGCCCAGCGGGGCGGCGCTGCCTGGCAGCTCTGCGGGCGGCTGCTCGGAGCCGGGCGGCAGCGCCACGTCGGGGCCGTCGCCGTCCGCCTCCTTGGGGTCGCTGGGGGGGGCTGGCGGGAAGGGAGGGAGAAGAGGGGGAGGAGAAATCAGCCGGGGGCGAAAGCTCTCTTGTCCTGAACGGGGATTTCAGGCAGCAGCCCCGAGCCTGGCCCAAGGGCTCTTCTCTGCTCTGAGCGGGGGGGTTCTGCCCCGGTGCTGCATCACAGCTTTTATCTGCAACAGCCCTGAGGGTGTGCACAGGCACCTACAGACTCCGTGGTTGGGCAGGGAAGACTTTGTTGCCACAGCCATTATCTGTGTTTATAAACATCACCCAGAAAGACCAAACACGGGGAAAGCTCCAGAGCACTGCAGGGTGGGAGCTGCAAACGGGCGGGTGCTGCAGGGCCGGCAGCAGGGCCGGATCCCACCCACAGTCCCCAGGCAGGGGCTCAAGGCGCTCCTCCCACAGCGTGCAGTGCTGCAGGTGCACAATTGAGTGCAGCCTCTGCCGAGCATTCCCATCCCAACACCCAGCAGCAAGCAAACACAGAATAACTTGAAACCAAAGCCACACTTCAGCTGCAGATCACTGAGCAGTGCATGGACAAGCCAGCACTGCCCTGTGTCCGCAGCCAGGCTGTGACCCCGAGGTGGAAGCAGGCCTGTGACACACTCACACATCCCCGTCCCTCCTTGCACTCTGCAGCTGATGGCTGAGGGAAGCTCGGGCACACAGTGCTGCCCCAAGTGCGTTGGGTTCCTGCTGCACCACCAGGAGCAGCAGGTCATCGCACAGCGCTGGGGCTGCGCTGCAGCCCTGCCCATACCTGCACCGCTGGGATCCTCACCACCCTCCAGACTGGGGGTGAAGTCAGCCGTGCTGTCCCTGCCCACGGCCCCTGCTGCCTTCTGCTTGCTCTTCATGGCCTCAATGGCTTTCAGCCTCCGGGCGTGCTTGTGGCCTTTGTAGTGGGCTTCTGCCTGGTTCTGTGGGAGAGACAGAGGGGGACACTGCATCGGTGCTGCAGACGGACAGAAGGATGGACAGATGGACAGGTGGGTGAGGGGCAGTCCTGGCAGTGGCAGCTCAGACAGCCCCCAGCACATGGCCGGCTGTGCAGCACCCAGTGCCACCCACCCCTGGATGTGACACACTTGGCCAGCTGTGGCACAGAGCTGCTTTTCCCCTCTCACACCGCTCTGCACACACGTGCACTCAAGGCATCACTGTGCTAAGCCACCGCTGCACTGCAAGGCCAAGATAAGGATCCCACTCTGATTAAATGCACCGAGACACTTCTGAAAGAAGCCTTCAGATAAATGCATGGCTCCAGAAACATACAATGCACAGCAAGCTGTAAAAATAAAATTAAAAAACGCATCGGTGGGGAGGACACATCTCCCATTGTAACCCAGCGGGCATCTAACATGCAATTTACATTCACGGGCTCCTTTCTCCCAGAGAACGCTGAATAATGAAGTGCACATCGATGGGTCCACGCCTGCACAGAGTAGATAAAAACATCCACAAAGAGAGGAACCCACACACTGGTGTACTGAGCGGTCACAGACAATGCTGCATTGTCGCCGAAAACAACCGCAGTTGGGCAATTTATGGAAGCTAAATCCAACGTGAATTAAGACACTGCCGCTGAGCAGCACGGATTAATTTGCTCCCGGCGCCCGGGGAGCAGCTTTGCCCACCGCATCCCGAGGGCAGGGAACGGCGGCTGGGAGCCGGGCGGCGCGGGTCCGTGGGAAAGAAAAAAGGCCCATCCAAGCGCACGGGCCGAGCAGAGCCTCATTAGCAAACACAATCGACTTCCATCAGATAACGCGGTTCGGACGGGGCCGGGCCGCAGCGCAAGTAGGTCAGCATGCAGCGGCTGCACACGGCCGTCACCCCGGGCCGGGGAACCCGAGGGAAGCGCAGCGCAGGAGCGGCCCGGGGTGCGGGGTCAGCGCGAGCAGCGCGGGGGGCTGCGGCGAGCATCGCCATCCCGCACCTGGAACGGCAGAGCTCCTCCCAGCGGAAAGCCGCTCCCCGCGCCGCTCGGTTGCCAGGCAAAATAATTAAGCCGGCAGAAGCTGACTGTGGCTGGAGGAGCAGCTCCCGCAGCGGGGCTCTGCTGAGGCAGCACAGCCACACGGCGCCCATCTCTCCATCTCTCCGTGCACAGCAGTGGAACTCGGAGCCAGCTCAGTGCTCCCCGCTGGGTGCAGCACCCATGGGTGCCGTGGGAGCAGCTCTGGCTCGAGCAGATGAACCACAGTCAGAGCCTTCTGCCTCATTCCCAGCCCTGCACGTGATGGAGCAGCAGCACAGATGAGTAGAACGGCTGACTATGACCTCTCTGAAGCCACTCATCCCTGCAAACCATCCCTGCAAACCATCCCCTTCTCACAGGGATGGGAGCCCTCAGGGTGTCTGGGTGGCCGGGGCAGAGCACAGCACAGTGCCAGCCCAGCAGCGCAAAGCTCAGTCCCCAGATCTGCCCATTAACACACAGAGGGGCTCTGAGCTGCTGCTGTGAACCTCTTCTCCAGGTGCTGCTTGGATCTGAATGAGAATTCCCTTTCCAACTGTTTAATCAGTTCTCACCACAAAAGATCAACTGCGTGCAATTCATTACTGCAGGGATCAGTGAACGTTTCCTTCCTCCCCTCTTCAAGGTGGTTGATTTACTTTGAATGAAGGGATTTAGGGAAGAAAAAAAAAACACCCAAACCACCTGTGCAGCAGAGTGCTGGGAGGCCAGCACAGGGAGAGCGCATCCAGCTCCAAGGAGCAGATGGAAACCGCATGAGCTGATGACACAGCTGGAGCACAAACACAGGAGTAAGGCAGCAGGGAGCAGAGCAGCACAAAATGACGGGGAGCAGGAAGACAGAAATGGGAATGGGAGAAGGGAGAGCTGCAGCCGCGGGGACACCGCATGGCAGAGCTGAGGGACAGCAGGCCATCGCAGCCCGACTTACCGCGGAGTTGAAGCGCAGGTGGCAGATGTTGCAGGAGATGAACTGCTTCTTCTTGAGCGGGGCAGGCACGCCAAAGGTGTGGCTGATCACGGCCTTCTGCACCGGGTCCATCTGCAAAGGGAAGCACGGGGTGTTGTGGGCTGGCACCGGGGCTGCAGTGCTGCGCCGCTGTCCTCACCGGGGCTCCTGGCTTCCAGGAACGGCCTGGACCCATGGATCAACCTGCGAGCTCCCTTCACATTCATGACCTTGCGTGTGCAACCTTATTTCTGGCCTCTCCACGGGGTGCTCTGTATCATCACTTTTCTATGTCTCTTATTGAACCATCCTTCACACCCCACTGAGCTGCAGGGCCCAAACGCCCACTGATGTCTGGCAGAGGGAAGCTGGGTGTGACAGGCTGTCACTGGGTGTCACTCTGCCCGTGCAGAGCCAGTCCCCCATCCCCACAAGGCACGTTCTGCCTGCTGCAGTCCCATTACAATGCTACCAACTGCACTGCACCTCAGCAGCCCCTGCAGCCCCAGCACTTTGCAGGACACCTGCATGGGGAACAGCTCCAACGATTGCTGGGAGCAGCGTCTTTCCTCACTGCCATTCAAGGGCAGAGCAGGGGCTGCTGCCAGGGGCTGCCGTTGGGCCGATGCGTGCGGGTGCTGACAGCCCCCAGGCAGCCCCCACCATTCCTGTCCCTCCCCAGTGCTCAGCGTCAATCCCTCCGCCGAGCCAGCAAACTTGTTCGAGGAGCCATAATTGTTTTAAACAAAATGCATTTATTAAGGGGGGGAAATAAGAATAAGCTCTTTGTTGGAGCGTGGCTATAATCTATAATGCAAGTATTGTTCCACTACCCCGTGGCATAGGAAGATTATCTTATCTGAGTCCTGCTGTCAGTGGAGGCCGGGGTTTGAGGCGATCGTATTTCTCTGCAGAGCTATTTAGTTGCTGAGACAGGTGCATCAGTCTTCGAGGCACATGCCTGGACAACAGAGCCATTATCAAGACCCCAAATTCCATTCCAGAAGTGAGCAGAATGGTGAAGGCGGGTGATTAATGAAGAGCCTCTTTGCTACGAGGTTTTGCTCACTTATCTGGAATATAAATGAAGAGGATTTGGGGTTCGGTGGTGAAGCGGAGCAGTCTGCAGATGGTGAAGATGCTGCTGCACCCGGCAGCCACATTGCAGCCTGCAGCTCCTTCTTTTCCAGGCACAGATGGGAAAAAAGCCCCAACCTGTGCAGCTCTGGGCTGTGGGATGGGGCTGATCAGCGGCCGTTCTGCCCCCTCCCACAGGGATGAGTGCCAGAGAATTTGGTATTTAGCGAGGAGGGGTCCTTGCTGCTATGTGTCAGCCATTTCCTGTTAATTAACACTAAATTGCAGCCTCTCAGGGAATTTCACTTTCTGTTCTGATGCTTTGGGTAAGGGAACCCCACTGGCGTCAGTACGGGGGGTGATTGCTCTGTCCCACACATTGAAGCACCGCAGCCCCCTCTCCTTGCTGGGCCGCTCAGAGCCCTTCGCTGCTCCTCCCACCTGCCCAGTGCTCAGCACCGACCCAACGTCTGCCTCCGCTCTGCCCCACAGCTCCCTCCAGGCACTGCCGCTCTGTGCCCCCCAGACGCGGCTGCGCAGCTCCGTGGCCTTCCCCGCTCCCCACGAACGACTGCAGGCACCGCATCTCCAAAGGGCATCCGGGGCACCGCACCACAGCGCTGCCCACAGCGCCCTCAGCTCCCCCCGGGAGCCTCTGTCCTTCCCATCGAACGGAACGCAAACACACCATCAGCTCCTCTCCACTCTGCTATTTCCAACCAGCAGCAGCCCCCCCCAGGGACCCCGCTGCATCCGGGTGCTGCGCTCCTACCGGCTCCTGCGGGCGCATCCCTGCCCTCAGCTCCGCAGCGCTACCTGGGAGCGCCCAGCTGCCGCACGCAGAGCAGAGATGGGTCGGTCCCGGCTTTATAGCCAGCCCTCAGCGACTCAGGTTGCCTTCTTTATCGCTGTATTCCTACCGGTATAAATAGAGATCTCTGAGCCGAACTTCCTGCCGGCCGCCGAGGTCGGCGCGGGAAGGCGTGTGGACGGAGCGTCGGTTCGGGTTGCGTCTTCTGCTGTCTGCAGGGCGCTGCTGGCTCTGGCGGATTTGCAGCATCGCAAGGGCTGCAAAGTGCCTTTCAAGCATGAAATGTGCCTTCTGCATTGTGCTAGGCTTTTTTTCTTTCTTTCTTTTTTTTTTTTTTTTCCTTTCCTGTTGTTGCTTTAAGAGCTCAGTTTAGAAAGGTTTTGCTCGCTCCAGAGTAAAACATCTGCTGGGTTCATGAGAGCTGTGTGACCCGCTCCAAGAGCGCAGCTCGGCTGCAAACAGCTCCTGCCCTGCGCAGCAGAGGGGTGAGGTTACCCAGCCCTGCTGATTCCAGCAGCACCGGCAGCCCTGGGCTGAGCACGGCGCTCACGCAGCCCGCTGTGACACCGCTGCCCTTCTGCCCCCTCCCCTGCAGCCCCGCGTGGCGCTCAGGGCTCAGCCCCGCACAGCACCGCGGCTCCGGCAGCGGCTCTCCAATTTCTTCGGGTTTTTTTGAGCTCTGCAGAGCACGTGCCAAGATGGGGGCAAGCAAACACTGAGCAAAACGGAGTCTGCTTCAAGTTAAATCCTGACCCCAATGAATGAAAACAAACACAGACAAAGAGCAGCCACGGTAATGGCATCGAAACGCCCTCCCCTCGTGTGCGCCTGCCTGTCAGCACGGGGAGAGGCAGGGAAGCCGGGGTTTCAAAACGATTTAGAGGAGCTGGGTGCCTGAGCCCCACTCGGCAGCAGCACAGATCTGGTACTTCATTTCTACGGCCGACTATGAAGATCTCGGTGATAATTTGCACCTTCGGAGCACGTTTAATCACAGAGCACTGACAGAAGGGCGGTGAGAATCAGTGATCGGTGCAGGGCGGGGGGAAGAAGCAGAAGCTGCAGCCGCACCTCAGCCCTCTGGGACGCACACAGCTGCCCCTGAGCTGCCCCTCCTCCTTTTTTCCCCTTTATTTATTTCAAAACCAAAAACCGCTCTCCACAGCTACTTTATTACTATCGATTCCGGGAGCAAACCCATCCATCTTGGTTTAGACAAACCACCTTCTTAATTTTGCTTTCTAAGAGCAGCAGATGGGGCAGGAACCAGCCGGGGGGGGGGGGGGGGGGGGGGGG
>NW_024962321.1:100902-116749 GCF_019238085.1 Lagopus leucura | reverse complement strand
AAGTTGGAAGAGGGATCTTCAGGAGGTGCAGGGGAGGAGCTGCCCCCCCCCCCCCCCCCGCAGGCACTCACCGTGTTGAAGTTGGGGAAGAGGTTGAGCGGGGATGCGCCGTTGAGGCGGAAGGTCAGGAAGTGTTTGATGTCCAGCGGGGAGTGCAGCGGCCGCCCGGGGATCGGCAGCGATGCGAGGAGGGGGCTGCTGTGTCCAGAGGGACCTGGGGGCAGAGGGAGAGCAGCGTCAGCGCGGGGGGGTACGGCGTGTGTGGAGACGGGGCACAGGGAGCACCTGAGTGCTGCAATAGGGCGGGGGGTTACGGCCCACGCTGTGCACAGGTGTGGGATTCGGGGTGCCCCGGCTCTGCCCCTCCGCTGCTATATTGGGTGGAACCCCCCCGCGCCCCCCCGTGCAGCGCAGCCGCCCCCAGGCTCAGCTCTGCCGGCTGCCTCGCATCTTCCCCCGCACCATTGTGAGCTCCGGCTGCCAGGTAAAAATAGAGCGGGTATTAATAATATTCTGTTTTAAAGAAAACACCATGGGGACGGGGGGGACCTGGGGGGACAGCAGTGCCCAGACAGCAGCTTTCTGTGCGGCCACCCCCAGCCCTGACCCTTTCCTCCCCCCACCGTGGGCTGGGATGGGGCTGAGGAGTGGAGGAGAATCAATACATCAACAAAAGAATAAGATAAAATGAAATACATTAAAAAAGGTTTCAGAACGCTGTGATCCATAAAGGCCCATTCACATCCCACCCAGCCCCACACCTTCTCCCTCCCGCAGCCCATCTCACAGCCTGGGCTGAGGACAAGGCAGAAATTCTGGTTTTTATTTTCTTTTTTCCTGCTCCTTTTCCGCCCCATCTGTGGGGCTTTGCTCCGCTGGGGGTCACAGCTCTGTGCTCAGCCCTCCCACCCTTACAGCAGGGGAAGCAGAAAGCTCTGCTAGGAGGGGATGCATCAGGAGAGGGATGGCAGCGTCCCTCACCCACCACCCCCCAGCAGCTCTTGGTGCTCTCTGGTGGGGAGCAGGTTGGCACCGAAATAAAAATCTGAAATTCAAAGTTTGGGTGATTTTCTGAATTTCCGAGCAATGCTTGCAGTCCTGAGGGCAAAAACGACCTCTTTCTGGGAGAGCGCACACGGCCGCTCCTTCATCTGCGCGGAGCAGCCCCTGAGTCAGCCTTGACTGCGGGGGAAATTCACATTTTGCTTCATCGGGCGTGCATTGATCGAGTTAATTCCAGAGTCACCCAGAAGGGAAATCTGTGAAACTGCCCACAAATAAATAAATAAAACAGCAGAGGCAACGAGGGAGCAGCAAAAGGCAGCGGGAACAGCTGAGCAATGCATCATTAACCTTCTGGGCCACGAAGCCGTACTTCTGCCTCACATCCCTGGGGATGCAGAGCCCCACGCTCAGGACCCGACCCCCGAGGCCCCCAGAATACAACACGGCCCCAACTGCGCCGCAGCAGCTGCTCCATGGAGGTGCTCAGAATGCTTGGCTTTGTCAGTGCGCTTTGCGTTGGTTGTGCTGGTCCTAAGATGCACCTGACATGGCATGTAACACTGGGGCCAACAATGGGGAGTGAACCCAGAGCCTCAGCCTCACTGCAGGCAACGGAGCAAGCGGGGTCTGCAGCTCCGCCAGCACCAACAGTGCCGGTGCAACCCATGTGCTGGTGACAGTGAGCTCAGCAAAGCCACAGTCCCAAATGGGAGGCTAACACAGGTGGGACGGGGGGAAGATCAGGAGTGAAAGAGATCGGGAAGCCCCAGAGCCCCCGAGGTGGGAGGAGCAGGAGGGATCGCAACCTTCCATCCCCAACTGGAGCAGCAGCACCACAGGGAATGGCAAACAGCCTCAGACTGTGCTGTGCAGCACCTGGTGAGGAGTGGGGCCGTGTGGGAGAGGGCACGAGGCCATGGTGGCAATGGGAGCAATGGCAACACCCAGCAAAGGCAGAGCTGCAGCGGGAGCTGCATCGCTGAAGAGGAGAAAAGAGGAAAGTAATCACACTACATGGGGACAGAGTCACCGCCAGCTGCAGTCTGCTAAAACCTCAGGGGGTCACAACAGCAGGAGGGCTGCACGCATGGGGCAGGCAGGCGAGCAGCACAGCCACAGCTCCAGGGTGAGCAGAGCTCCTGGGCCCGACCCGGGGGCCCACACAGTGCTGGGGTCACTCCCCCAAGGTCGCAGGGCCGCAGCTCTCACCTTACCTTTGCTGCAGGGCAGATTCCAGCAGCACCTGTGGGCTGTATTTTTAGGTATTAATTAGACACTCAGTTAAGGGGATTTGCTTCGGTGAGAGCAGTGGGACCTTCGGGTCTGTCTAGGGTGACACGACCTTACCCGAGGGGACGGGCACGGCCGTGGCAGGGGCTGGCAGCCCTGTGCTCAGCCGGCAGCTCCGAGCGGCACCGTCCCCAATGAGCACCGAGTTTCTGCCTCCCCGGAGCGGGCAGAGGACGCCCGCAGTGCGCGCTGCTCCTCCTGGCGCTGCTCGGGAGCGCTCCCAAAGCGCCGACGGAAGGAGGGCAGCGACGTAATCCTGGTTCCCAGCACAAACACCAGAGAGAGGCTGTGCCCCGCTCCCCAGCTGTATTTCTAGGTGTAGCGCTGAGGACCCGCAGCACCACGGATGCCGGATGCCCTCAGAGCCCCCCGCGCTCCTCAGCACCGCCCCTCGGAGATGGGAGCCCCGGCAGGGGGGGGGAAGGCCGGGCGCTGGCGCTGCATCTCGGGGACGCGGCCCCCAAGGCAGCAGCGCTGCCGGTCTGTTCCCACCGGGAGGAGCTGCCGAGGAGCCGCGGGATGGCAGCTGGCCTGGGGTCTGCACCGGGCAGATGGAGACAGGTGCTGTTCGTTCGCACAGCAGCAGTCTGGCTCCCGCTGCCCTGCTAGGTGTTCTCAGCAAATTTCGGTGGCGTCTCAAATTCCTCACCCGGGGCTTTAAAAGCTTTTTGTCTCCGGCCAAGCGTGGACTGAATGCGCTCCAGCTCTTTCCAGGGGCTCGCCGGGGAACGCACGTGAGCGCTGCCGGTGCCAGGGCTGCAGGCAGGAGAGCGGCGAGGGATGCGGCACCGCCTCGGCCCGGACTGCGGGAACACGGCGGCGGCACCGCGCCCGTCTCCCCCAGCACTGAAAGCAGCAAAGCTGCGCAAACCGGTGCTGCCCCCACCGTGCGGGGCTTCTGTCCCCCGACCCACAGCCGCAGCCCCGTCTCGGAACGGCCCCGCGAGCTGCAGCGTCACAACGACGGGACGCTTCGGAATGCTGCTTTGAGTTTGTTGCAAACGAAAATCACCAAAAGCATCTTTTCATCCCATCCCTGCAGAGACACCCCTCTAAGTTAAGTCAAAAACAAAGTTTTGCTCACTTACTGGTGAGGAACGGGTAAGAGCAAAAGCAAATAAATACACCCGGGCTGAGGGTTAAAGGACCCCTTTCTGCACGGCTGCAGAGCACTCGGGGCACAGTGGGCACTCCTTGCACAACGCTGTTTTGAAAAGAGAAAGGAATTCACCACGGGTTCTTTTTGGACCCCACTCATAACTCATTCTGTCACTGTTAGATATCTTTAAACGCTAAGAAAGTCGTGTGGGAACTGCTGAATCACGGCCTGAACCTCTGACTGAACACAGGTGCAGGCAATTCAGCTGTGCCACCGGAGCGGATGGAGCCTGGCTGCACCTCTGCCAGACCCTGCTTAAGAGCTGACTGCCAGGGGGGAAGGATCTCTGCTGGAGGTGGCTCCTCTTGGAGTTTTCTGTGTGAGCCCAGGACAAGGGAAGGCTTTCCATTCATTCTTCTTTGGTGCGCTCAAGGTTTAGCCTAGCTTTCCTGTGTATTTCTTAATTATAACATCTGTCTATTCATTGATATACAAAAGTTAAGGTAGATCTTTTAATATATATTTATATATATTTTTATATATATCTACATACACGTATGTACAAATGATGCATTTAAGAGTCACTGTTTCCTCGGCGATCACAGCATCATCGACATCGTTGCTTCTGAAATGATCAGGACTCGATGCTGCTGTTGAAACGTGGTGCTCTGTGGGTGAGGACACCTACGAGGCAGCACTGCACCCCGCGGGGCTTCGTGCAGGGATGCACTGCCTTCCTGCATTCCTCCTCAAGGCTCCAAAATAACAAACATCAGATATTTTTGCAGAGTATTACAGAAAAGCTGCCAGGAACTGTTGTGCAAAGGCAATGTGAGCTCGAGAAGATCTGCTTTCATCTCCGATCATAAAACGAAAGCCAAAGCCCCGGAAAGCCCTGACAGCGTGGTGGGATGTGAGCCGTGGTGACACCAACAGGAGCCCCCCTGACTGTAATGCCAGGCCAACCCAGATGTGAATTCAGGCGATGAAGGAAGGGGCGGCAGTGGGACCAGCATCTGGTACCAACGGTGGTCGGCACCTCTGTGGTGACGACGGCGCGGCGGTGACGTCTGGGGCTGCTGTAAGGCTGGCTCCTGCCTGCAGGGCTCTGTGTCCGCTGCCCACCAGTCACTTCACCTGTGTCTTGATGAAGCCGGACTCCCTCATGCTCTCATAGTACTCGATGGCCAGCGCAAAGTCAAACTCATCGATGGCCGGCCCGTCGATGGCGATCTTCATGAGGTTGGAGAGCCCCTCGTCCTTGGTGCGGCGCGACCGGCTGCGCTTCAGCAGCTCCCGGCCCCGGCTGATCTTCTTGGCGAGCACCGAACCCAGCGGCAAGGCCAAGGCGATGGCTGCGAGGACAGCGAAGTCCGGGAAGAGCTCGTGCATCTCGGAGCTGCTGTAGACCAGCTTGACGCAGAGGTCCCTGAAGGACAGCTGGCTGAGGCTGAAGACGATCCGCTTGAAGAGGGGGAAGTCGCTCAGCGCCCTCTCGCTGACCACCACCTGCGAATACGCCTGCAGGAGGAAGTTCAGCTCGCTGACCCCATAGGCGCCAATGTCCTCCAGAGTCTGGGGGTAGCACTTGGGGTTGAAGATGGCCGAGAAGGAGCTGACGGCCTCCAGGACACCGCTGGGGAACCTGTCCAGCAGGCTGCCCCGCACGCTCTCCAGGTAGGAGTCCTTCAGGTGCTCAAAGTGCCTCAGGTGCCCCGGGGAGCAGTTGGCCAACTCCACACCCTTGTAGTAGAGCCGGCTCTCGCCCTCCCGCTCGCCCTGCGGGTGCTCAGTCATGGCGCTGAGGAACTCCTGCAGGTTCTGGCCACTGGAGCCCTTCTGAGCCTGCAGGGTGGTGGCTGTGGCGGAGACGATGGGCTTCAGGATGGAGAGGTCGAAGTCCTCGATCTGGAAGAAGCGGCTGAGTTTCTGGAAGATGGGGAGGACGTCCAGCAGGATCTTGGTGAAGGCCACAAAGTGGAACTTCTTGAGCTCCTGGCAGAGGCCGAGGGCCACGGGCGACCGCTCCGCCTCACTTTCCAGCAGCAGCACCAGCGTGGGCCACGAGGAGTCGATGGCCTCCACGGCTGGGAAGATGGAAGTCCAGCAGATGGCCCTGGGGCTGCCGAGGTCAATCTCGCAGAGGTCCAGAACGCTCCACAGCTCCTGCAGCCCGCTGCTTTCCCCCGTGGGGCTGGAGTAGAGCCTGTAGATGGCGTCCACCGTGGTCTCGTACTTCTGGAGGTACTCGATGCTGAGGCTGCTGTGGGTGGGCAGCAGGGAGCTGCCGTGGGACAGGCAGTGCATCTCGGTGAGCAGTGGGCAGAGCGAGCTCAGCGCAGTGCCGGCCCCGCCGCGCCGCTCAGCCCCCAGCGATGCGCTGTGGGCACTCAGCCAGGTGAGCTTCACGGCCGGGATGCCGAAGGCGCGCAGCACCTCACCCACTTTGCCCGTCACCGTGGCGGCCTCGCCGGCCGGCAGCTCAAAGCTACCCAGGAAGGTGGCAGAGGTCTGCCCGCTGCAGGGGGACACGGTGGTGCTGAACACGGCCAGGCTGCGCTGCTCCATTGCGTCCACCGTCTCATCCACCACCAGCCCGACAAACGGCGAGGCCTTGATGCGGTGCCGGTCCTCGTTGTGCAGGACCTTGGCCATCGCTGCCTGAGGCAGTGAAGGGTGCGCAGGGCAGGAAGGAGGGAGAGAGAAATACAAATGATCTTTAAAGGCACGTGGGAGAGGCACAGCGCCTGTAGCAAAATGAGCTGCACGGCATCCGAACTGGGATCGCCCCAAAGGCGATGGGAGCCCCAGCACTGAGGGCAGCCACAAGCACGTGCTCGGCTCCCGCTGGCATCAAAGCACCTGAGTGTGTGCCTTCAAAGCCAAGTGCTGCCCAGGGGAATCGAAGCCCATTTGCTCACAGTTCAAGCTGCTCACTGATTCAGACAGGGATCTTAAACTCAAGTACCTAAAAATTGCACTAAAAACCAGAGTGCAGATATGGGCAAATTGTGTTTTTTTAGGAGCCACAGAAAGTCAATGGGGCATTGGCATTTTCAAACAGCAACTTCAAACACATGCTTGAAAACGGGGTGACAGAGCACCCTGGTCCAGATGACAGTATTTCCCTAAACTGTTGCTTAAAGCACGGGTAACTCATTGCCTGCAGCCCTTTGGCACAGGAGTTTGGAGAACAGCTTTCTGGTGGGACGAGCCGTGGAAGCATCCCTGCCAACATCACAGACAGGCCGTGCTCCCATGCCCCCACATTGCTCACAACTCACTGGGGTTCATTTTCCCTCTGTTCCAAGTGCACAGCAACAGCACTGTGACGGCCGTTGAATCGCCCTGCAACAGCAGGTTATGTGACACTGCTGTCTGCAGACCTCAGAAGCAATTTCACTGTGATAATGCTGTGCAAGTTGTCCGTGCAAGTCAACCCCCCCGCTGGCAACAGCTTTCTCTGTTCTAATTTGCTGCCTGCCCTTTCCTCTGGCTGCAGCCCAAGCGCAGTTCAGCTCTGCAGTGCTGGCCACAAGCAGCCCCTCGATGCCCACCCTGCTCCCACCCCACATCCTAAGAGCTCCGAGACCCTGCCTGCCCCAGGAGCCCACAGAGGCACCAGAACTCCACTTCTTCAGCTGCAGCTCTGTCACTTCTGTGCTTTACAGGCAAAGCACAGTTGGGAGCAGCAATAAAACTTCACAGCATCCCTTCCTTCACTCCATTTTACCCACTTGGTGGAAATGCCTCTGCTTTGTGGGGAGGACTTCATTACGTGCGCAAATGCTGAGAGCTGTGCTCCAGGCCGAGAAATCTAACGAGCAGATTTAGCCAATCTGCAGCCAAGTAGCTCTTCCTATAACTAAAAAGCCTGGCAACCCCCCCAAGCTTCACTAAAAAATTAATTTGATTTTAACAGGCATGAAGCGCTTGGAAAATTAAGAAAATCCTCTCTGGCCACTTAATCTTTTTGATCACTCAGTTTAAGGCAAAAAAGGAAAATCCCGTGTGTTCCTGTGCTAACTGAAGTCTGCGCCTTCCCCCTCGGCGCTGCCTCGCAGGGGCCGCATCTCTCCCTGCACACACGCGGCCACGACCTTCAACGGCCCCACTGCTTTCTCTAGGCTCTCCATGCCCTGCTTGGTCACAGCAGGGAATGACGCTAACCAGATGCCGTGTTAATACACAAGGATGTAATATGGAGGCACCGCCTGCAGTCTGCACCAGCAGCACCGGGGAGCAGGAGTGCTGCCTGGCTGTGCCACCCGCCCCTGGGCAGAACACACGAGGAGCAGCAGGGACACGCTCCAGCTCTGCGAGGAGCACCGGCACTCTGCACGGCCTCACATGAAGGCTGCTCCCTGCAGTCCTCGCTGCAAAAACTTTTGCCTTTGGTGCCGGTGGGCAGAGCCCGCATCTGCCTCAAACCCTCCTGTGGGACGGAGCACGTGAAGGCTCCTGCCTGTGCACATGGCACAAGGAGCCGCGGGCGATGCTCGGCGCACTCAGGGTGCCACACAGCTCCTGGCGCGGGCACTGAACCGCCCTGTGAGCACCGCGGGCAGCCCCAACACCATGGGGATGACGCAGGAGACCCGTGCTACACACCTGCATGTCGCGGAGGCTGCCGGCGTGGTAGCGCTCGCTGTGCTCGGAGGCGAGCAGCGCCTGGCACAGGTTAAACTTCTGCAGGTCCAGCAGCGAGGAGCACTTCTCATCCAGGATCTCCTCCTTGGCCATCCAATACACCGTGGTGAGGACGGCCACCTTGGCCGGGTTCACCTCCACCTTCAGCACTGAGCGCAGCTCTGGCTGCCCGCGGGCCTCGCAGGGCGGCTGCTCCCGATTGACGGCCAGCGCCTGGCGGTGTGCACCTGATGTGACGTGCCGCAGCAGCGCGTGCCGCTGGAAGTTGTCCGTGCCCACGGTGAAGGCGTTCTCTGCTTTGCCGTGTTTGTTCTTCACCAGCGCCTGCCGACACTCTACGCAAAACATGAGTTTCCTCTCATAGTCAAACTCCAGCCAGGTAAACTCTTCCTTCCAGTGCTCATTGAAATAGCGCTTACACTTTTTATTGGAATTGGAAGTTTCCCCGGCCGGCTTTTTCCCCGGAGGCACCATGCTGCTGTGGCGGGGAAACCAAAGGCTACGGCTGAACTGAGACGTGCCTTGGAGGAGCAGCCTCTACATTTAATTGGGTAAGGAAGGTCTAGTACCACTTTCCTGGTTTGACTGGAGATGAAAGAGACACAAGGGGAAAGGGATTAGGGCCCTCACAGTGCGCAAGCTTTTGGTAATTGTTTGCTCTTGCTGGAGAACCAAAGTTGGGGGGGAGGGGGGACACAGACATTCCATGGTGAGTCATCAGTGCAAGCCACGAAGTCAGCGCAACTCACTGAGAAGCCCGTGAGGGATTTGGTTTATTCCTACAGAACAAAACCCCCGTGGGCTGGAGCCTTTCCCACAGCCACCACAGGAAGCACCGAGATTTGGGTGTCAGAGCCCCTGGGTGCTGCAAAACATCCTTCATCCATTGGGCGAGGAAGGGCTGAGCTGCCTCCTGCCTGCAGCACTGCCAGGGCTCCCAGCAGGTGCACAGAGCTCCACGCAATCACCTGCATCACGTAGCTGCTGGCTTTGTTCCCTCTGAGCCAGCCATCCCTGTGCAGCACGGGGCAGCTGTGGGCACCCAGGGGACAACTCCCAGTGCCGGGTGATCCTGTGCAAAGTTGCAGCATCACCCACAAAGAGAACCTGCTCTGCAGTCTGTTCATTAGGAAACAGAAGGGGGTTCCCATGCGGAGCCAAAGCCAGGACCCGTCTTGCTAAATGTTCCCTCTGCACCTGGCAGGGCAGGCCTGCTGGCTGCTTCCTGGCTGTCTTGGCCCTGGTGGCCCCACGCAGTCCCCAACATCTGCCCCAAACCAGGCAGGCATCCATCCCAGCGCCCGGGTTGCGCCGTCCC
The DNA here is from genome assembly GCF_019238085.1 of Lagopus leucura. Taxonomy (NCBI): domain Eukaryota; kingdom Metazoa; phylum Chordata; class Aves; order Galliformes; family Phasianidae; genus Lagopus; species Lagopus leucura. Next base: position 107,387 of record NW_024962321.1, on the reverse strand, counting down.
TCTGTCCAAGCTGCACCCACACACCCGGCCCAGGAAAAACTCCTCCCGTGGAAAGAGAAGCGCACATCTCCCAGCGATGAGCCCGGGGGGCGCAGCGCCGTGGGGCAGCGCGGGGGGCGGTGCGGGGGCTGCAGGAGCCGCGGCCACGTCCCGCCCGGCAGGCAGCGGGGCGGCCCTCGCTCAGTTACGGCTGCGCTTCCCCAGGAGGCGGCGGCGCTGGGGCTGTCGGCACCGCACCCCGCTGCTGCACGTGCTGCTCCCCCAGGAGCGCCGGCCGCAAGGAAGTTCGGGCAGGGTTGCGCTGCCAGCATCACTGCAGCGACGCTCGCGGCCCGGTCCCGCAGCCCCGGCCGTGCCCTGCGATGCCTGCCCGGCTCCGGGCAGAGCTGCTCCGAGTGCGAGCAGAGCCGCATGCAACTCCCCCGGCCCACGGCCCCGCACACCCACCGCCCTCTACAAATACGTACCATGGAGCCGCTGCCATGAGCTTTGGGGCGAGGGGGGTGGAAAACTTCCCAGAATTTGTTTTTTAAATAGGAGAAGACAAAAAAATGCAATTAAAAGAACAAACGAACAAACACAAAAACCAAACAACGCTAAGCCAAAAAAAAAAAAAAAAAAAGTCAAAGAAGGCGAAAGAGGCCCCGACCCCGGCCGCGGGACGAAGCGGCGCAGCCCCCGCCCCGCCGGGTTCCGCTCGGTGCACGGGGCGGGCGCTGCGCGGCCCCGAGCGCGGCGGCTGCGGGAACAAAGCCGCGGTCACGGCAGCGCGGCAGCAGCCATCTTGCGGTGAGAGCCGCCCGCTCCGGGAGCCGACGGCGGCAGTGGCCACTAGCGGCGGCGGGGACGGGAAGGCCGCGTGGCGGCGGCCGTGGCGGTGTCACGGCGATGGGCCGCGGCCCCGGGGATGGGGAACGGCGGGCGCGCTCCTGCGAGACCGATGGAGCGGAGGGGCGGTGGGCCGGGGGCTGCGCGGAGCGCGGATGCGAGCGGCAGGGTGGGCGCGGCGGCCCTCGGGCCCCGCGGAGCACCGGGCAGACGCGGGCGCGATGCCTTCGCTCACGCCGGAGCTCCGCCGAGCCCCGTTCTTGCTGCGGAGCCGCGGGGCGGGGCAGCACCCAGCCGAACCTCTTTCCACCTTCGGCACAGGTGCAGCTTAAAACACCTCAGCTTCTCCCCAAAAAAGGATTCTCTGCCACCCTCTCTGTCCCCAAACGTGACTCCGAAGAACAGAGAGCCCGCAGGGCCACCGAAGGGACGCCCCGTGCCCGGTGCGCGGAGGATGCCGTGCAGTGCATCCGGATCAGCGCTGCTCTGAGCACGGCTGCAGCACCGGGGAGGGGACGTCAGGTGAATTCCTTTCCCCGGGCTCCTCACGGACCCCGCGGCAATTCGCTCCTTCTGCGCCCAGGACATTCCTGCCCGCCGCCGTGGCTCGTTAATGCTCACAGGAATGGGGTGAAACCGGAGACCCGTCTTCCGGGCTGAAATATGCACTATTTATTCTTGCGCTAATGCAAGAGTGAAAAGAGGACTTAAGGTTTTTAATCAGTTTTTAGGCACCAGGCTGCCGCATCCCTGCTTTGCGGTGGTCGGAGCCAGCCCTGCTGGCGGGGATGCGCGGCAACCTGCGGGTCGGGCACTGACGTCCCATGGGCAGGAGCAGCAGTAATTGTTTTGCCCTTTGGTTTTGCATAGAGAGTGCGGGGGTCAGAAGTCAATCACGATATTTCCATTCCCTCTATGAAGCTACAGAAGGCTGCATTTGATGCACTCACTGCTGTTCTCTCCCTGTGACATCCAGGCTGGCAGGCAGGTGACCCCTCCGGCAGCCCCACTGCCCATCAGATGGAGCTTCCATCCTCACACGGAGCCCGCAGAGACAAAACCGAACCAAAGTGCCCAACAGAACCAAGTATCAGAGCTGCTGCTGGGCTGCGGGGCGGACAGGGCCAGCTCCAACCCCACGCCCTGTTGCCGCTTCCCCTATAGCTCTCTTTTCCCCTGCAGCTTTTTCCTTTTCCTTTTTTTTTTTTTTCACCTATAAGAAGCTGAGCAGAAGAAACTGAAAAACCAACCGTATCACCCCCGAAAGATCTTAAATCCCTGGGGCCAGGCACATGTATGAGATTTTTATTTCCTTCTATGCATTAAGATCTTTAAACTCATCTCTTGGGAATGACTCGTGCCTTGGGAGCGGGGCAGAGGAGCTGCTCGTGCTCCCAAAGCTGCCAACAGCAATGAGCTCCAACCCCTTTGGGAGCCCGGCCCCGTGCCCCCGATCCAACCCCAGCCCTGGAGGACCACGGGGCAGAGGGCGAGGAGCCCTGCAGCTCCCAGACCCCCCTCAGCAGCACAGCACCGGGACGCAGCCCCAGACCCCCCCTCCCGCACAAGGCACTGGGATGCAGCTGGGGCCCGGGGCAGCAGAGCGCTGAGGAGTGGGGAGCGCTGCAGCATCCCTCGGCACCCGGAGGTGGTGACAGTTCAATTTAATTTCTGCTGTGCACGGAGGAGGAAGGAAAGCTGCAGAGAAGCCTCGGCCTTGTGTAGGAGCGAGCCACCCCTGCGAGGGAATCGGCTCAGAGCCGTGTCAGCTCAGACAAATGAGGAACTCGCCCGTAACCCCAGGCTGTGCCCTGGCAGGATCCGCGCTCTCCCAGCATCACTGCGGTGGGGCTGAAGGGTCACAGGAGGAGCGGGCAACTCGGCTCAGGGCTTCGCAGTGTTCCCTGCCGTGCCCCAACCCCCACAGCGCTCAGACACGCAAGGCTGCGGTTCTCCTGTCAGGGCACTTGTAGCACTGCTGTGGGCACCGGGACCTCGCAGGAGGGTCTGGGTTGGTTGCTGGGCCCCAGAGAGCAGCACGAGGGGCTGGGAAGCAGCGGGAGCCCCTGAGCTACCCACACAGGGACCCACAGCCCAACCTCTGCAGCCTCACGGGATGCCGCCTCCTTTCCTCATCACAGCTCCTGCTGCCTGACTCGATCTGGCAGGGAATGAGCCTTGGGGTGAACCCAGCTGACATGGCTGCAGTGTGTGGGAACGGCCCAGACAGGCGCTGTGTCAAAGGGAGGACAGCACTGAGTGCTCCCACCACCCCCAGACAGCTGGAGAAGGGGCTGGCGGTTCCAAATCCAGCTCAGGTGGATGCCCAGAGCCCCAGCTTGGTTCAGCCTTTATTCTGGGCACCGCTCACATCATAAAAATCCCAGCCGAGCCCAATTCATTACAGCCAGGGAGCAGCTGACAGAAACAGAAAGGAAGAAGAGATGCTCAAATTGATGCTTTCCCACCGTTGCAGTGAAATAACCAATTTGGAACAAATCATGGCCTCTCCTCTGCCATTTGAGCTGCCTCTGATCAGACACACATTTTTCATCACATGGCGCTTCCTCTCTAGCAGCAATTATTAAGATTTCTATTAATGAAGCACCTGCCCGGAGGCACCCCACCCCTCATGTGCTTATGACCCTTCACAGCACCTACGGGCACAAATGGGAGCAGAGGGATGAGAGCTCAGTGGGGTCAGAGATGTGCCCAGAGCACCAGTGGGAGGCGGCAGAGCCCAAAGCGGGGAAGAGCCCGCGCTGCCCTTGGCACCCCATACTTCCTTCCCTTTGTTGAAGGTCAGAGCCCCCAGCCCCCCCTGCTTTCTGCTTGCGGTGTTGTTCTGTAGCAGCCCCAAAACGGGGGCCGTCGTGTCTGCGCTGACAGCTGCAGAAGTGCATAACTCTCCTCTAAGTCTGCCCCGGGGCGAGCCTTGGTCACAGGCAATGTTTGGAAGCAGACGCACTCCCGTCATTATTTTTTAATTAGATTTTTATTTCCTACCGCTTGTATTTCACTGTAATTTCCGCCACTCCCACCCAGGCCGTGCTAATATAGCCACTTCGGGGAAGAGTGGGAACAGGCAGCCCACATGCCCCAGCATCCCGCGCCACAAAAGGAAAAACGGCGACCTGCGAGCAGCTCAGCCCCTGCACTAATTACAGCTTCGGGACATCGGAGGTGCTGGAACGGGCCATCAAAGCGCCGGCGCTGGCACAGAGGCTGCAGGAGCACCACCTGCATGGGAACCTCCAGAAGCTCACATCGGCCCGAAGCGCCCCCAGCAGCCCAGTCCTCCAAGTGAGCTGAGGGATGGTTACAAGCACGGTTTGCTTTCTTTTGGCTTTTGAAAAGCGAGCTCCCCCAGCTCAGTGTGGGACGCAGCAGGGCTCCCTGCACACAGCGCTGGGGGGGCTTTGCTCACCAGGATTCAGGAGGAGGAACCCAGCTGGGGCCCAGCACTGTGCTGCGATGGCAACGGCTGGGAGCAGCTGCAGATGTTTTCCACGGGAGATTTCTGAGTGAACCCCTAGGAATAAAGCAACTGCTGCACTGCTGGGAGAATTCACCCACAACACCCTCAGGAGAAGCAAAGTTCCACCATCTGGTGGAGAGGGCCCAGCACACAAAGCGTTCCTTGCTGTGCCACCGATGCACCCGGATCGGTTCTCTTCCACCAAACCCCGCCATGATGGCAGAGCAGCACCCAATGCCCGCTGCTGGAGGCGGGGACTTCCAGCTCCCAAGGAGAGTCAACACCCCAAGGAGAGCCAAGAGACCCTGCAATGCTCTCAGGCCGCAGTGCTCATGGCCTCGGAAGCAGCTGTGGGTTTGTCCCCATGGCAAGGGCTCCCAGAGCCAGGAGAGCTGCAGGCATGGACCGGAATGTGAGGAGAGCAGGGATGGGAAAAGCAGGAGGGCAGAATCCTGATTTAAAACTCAGCTTGCACATAACAAGAAAATAAAGAGTGGTGTTTAAATGTCAGCAGTCCCCTGAAGCAGGGAGCATTTTGCACCCCGACTGCGCACTGGAAGCTGCCATGGCTTCACAGCACAGCTTCTCTTTGCTCAGCGCGCGGAAATTCGGGGCGCTGTGGAGCTTTTGCTCATCCCCTGAGGCATCTGACCGTGGGGGTGGGAGCTCCCCAGGCTCCCCAGCACACACCTCTCACACCGCTGGGGGGCCCAGCGGACACCGGGCTGCTGGGGGGCTCCTTCCCCAGCTCTGCCACGGGGGTGCTCTGCAAACACACCCAGATGCTGTGGAAGAAAGAAGGAGAAAAAGCCACGTCAAATGAAATGCCCTACTATGGGAATGTGTACAGCCTGCGTGCGTCCCTCTGTCTCTGCTGCATTTCAGAGATTAAAATTAAAGCTTTTGTGGCTTTACAACGTTTCCTACATATTTGAGACCACGCGGCTGAAAGCAAGCTTTGCTTTTTTTCCTTGCCTTCTTTTTTTTTTTTCCTCAGTAACCCGCTTTGCCCAAGGAATGGTGTTCCAGATCCACACCCCGAGCGCTGCTTCGCGTTGCAGGAACACAGGGCAGGGCAGCGCACAGAGGAAGGACTGTTTCAAACTGTTAGAAAGATCAACGATCCGTCTGAGACAGCCGACAAGCAAAACCGTGGAGAGGAGCAGCCCCGTGGCCGAGCGCTGCCAGATGCACCGGGTCCAGAACTTCCGCCCTTCCGCTGGACTCGCTGCCCTCCGAACGCCCCAGACCCACCGAGCACGCGCCTCGTGTATATTAACACACACACACGTGTATATTAACCCGGGAACGCGAGTGCCTGGCGCAGGGCAGCAGGGGCTCGGCTCTGAGACCTCCACGCTGCGGTAATGACGGACCCCAAATCCCCACCCACGAATCCGTGCACAGAACGGGTGCGAGAGCAAAAGCGCTGCACTTCATCCATCGCCGAGACAGCCAACAACCGTCAGAGAGCCACAAACAGCACAGAGCCCTGCGAGCTTCGAACCGCATTCCCTGCTCTCCCCCCCCCCCCAGCCCCGCGCCCCGGGAAGGCAGCGGGTGAGACGGGGCTGAATGGCCAGCAGCCGGCGCTGACCCCGCGCACGGCAAGGACAAAGCACAGCCGTGCCAGCCCCAGTCTGCTCCTTCCTCTGTTTCGCAGCCCTGGGAAAAATCAATAAGATGCAGCGAATCCCACTCAGCTTGAATCCCACAAGTAATTAGGATTAGCAGGCTGAGAGCTGAAGAAACAAGGCTGCGTGTGTGTTGGGGCAGGGGAGCGGCGGGGCTGTGCGACACGGGGCTCGGATGCTTCAAAGGAAAGAACAGCTCTTAAATGGCGTTTCGGGCAGGATGGAAATGGGGAACAACGAGGATCTGATTTGCTTTGAAAGAAGAAAACGTAACGATGGCAATTAAGCGCGGCAAAGTCCCAGTGGGCGCAGCAGAGGGCATGGAAAGGGCCCTGCAGGTGAAGAGCTCAGCCTCAGCCGCCCCTGAGCCGCGGTGGCCGAAATTCCACCTATTTCTGTAGCTCTCTCCCAGCGGTAAATAATCCGCGTCAGTTTTTCACTACTGGGAGTTGAGCCTGTGGACAAAATGGCACCTGGAACAGAGCGCTCAAGCACAGCGGTGGCGGAGCGCTGCACCTGCAGGGCCCGGGCCATGCCCTCTGCTG
>NW_024962321.1:18779-100802 GCF_019238085.1 Lagopus leucura | reverse complement strand
AAAATAACCTTAAAAAAAAAAAAAAAAAAAAGCAAAAAGAAAAACAAAAACCCGACGTACACCGTGACTTATCTCCATCTGCTCAGGAAGCTCCGCCAAAGGCAGCGCCGGCACAGCGCTCCGATCCCACCAGCACAAACGGGGTCACCACCCTCACCGCACCGCGGGACGGACCCAAGGGCCCCGCACCGCACAGCCGGCGGAGCCCGGAGCGACCCGCAGCGCTGCCGGGGCCGCGCACAACGCACCCTCCGCTTCCCTCTCCGCACGGAGCCCCGCACCGCTCCCGCCCGCTGCCACGCGGAGCGATGGGAGCGCGATGCCGCGCCGTACCCACCTAGGAGCATTTTGGATCCGCGTCTCTCCGCGCCGTTCCCTCCCTGCGCTGCGCGCTGCTCCGCGCGGCTGCACGGCGGCGGGGGCCGCGCTCTGAGCCTCGCACCCCGCGGAGCTCCGCGCCCACCGCCCCGCCCGGCCGCAGCTCTGCCGAGGAGGGCCCGGCCCAGGGACGGGATTCGCGTGGAATCGGGTGGGAGGGAGCGCGGGAGCCGCGCCGCGGTGCCCCTCTCCTCGCTGCTCCTCCTCCCCTTCCCCGGAGCTAAGCACAAGTGCTCTTTTCTTTCCAAGCCTGGCTCAGAGTAAACTCCAGGGCTGCCAAGGCAAAGAAACTTGGAGTGGAGACGAGGATCCTGCAACCGCTCGGCTGCGCGCCCCCAGACGCGCTCCTCCTCGCCCCCTCCGAGTGCCCGGGACCGCCCCCCCCGCAGACACCGCTATGGGAAGGGGTGCAGCCGTGCCCGTCTGCTCGGGGAGGGGGCGATGGCCGCGGCAGCTCCGGCTGGGAGCCCCCAGAACCTCCCCAGCCCCCGAGGGCAGCACGGCTGCGCTGCGCGGGCTGAGCAGGGCAGCTCCCCACAGCAGGAGCTCCTGTGCCCAAAGGCCCACCACGTCCTGCATGCGTCCACGCACATCCCTCTGCCATTTTCAACCTGGTTTAGACCCCGAGCAGCTCCCGCAGACCCAGGGACACAAGGCTCACCCCACACCAGCACTCACCCCTTTTTGTTATCCCCAAGGGCCACCCAGGCCCCCACCCTGCCCAGCACTGCACCCCCAAACCACAGCTCCCAGCCACACCTGGACCCAAGCTCCTCATTACCCGATTCTCCCTTAAAGGAAAAATAAAAGGCAACTCTGCATGGGAGTCAGTGTGGTGGGGCTGACATTGGGGATGAGCCCCCTGAGCAGTGGGTTGGGGCTTCCCCAGCTCTGCATGAGCCCCACAGCTTTCTGGTCCACCGCCCCATTTTTATCAGCAAAGCTGGGGCACAGCAAGCACCCCCCGTGCCTGGGCTGAGCTCACAGCCTCAGCAGCTGCTTGGGAGGAGAGCTTCACAACCTGATTGCACAGTGCCTTTTAAAGGGAGAAACGATGAAAAAGCTGCTTGTGAAAAGAGGAAAGCAATCTTGTCAGCCCCCGTACAGCCCAAGGATGAAAGGAAGGAGAGAACTGGGAGGAATTTAAATACTTTCCTCATGCAGACAATTCAAAGCTCTGGGCAGAAGCGTGTCTCCCTCAGGTACGAGCAGAGCAGGAGCACAAACAGCGAAACGCCCCAGCCCCAGGTGCTGCTGCCCCAGCGGGCACTTTGGGGCAGGTTCTGATGTTTCGGTGCTGTGGCATCACGCTGGGCACAGGGTATTGCTTTCAGGGTCATTAGCAGCAGTAAGTTTAGCCGGGCACTCGCTAATCTGGAATTGACAGCTGGGTCCGAAGCGCCCGCTGCCAACTCCCAGCAGGCTATTTAAACCTGATATTAATTTGTTTAATGTCAGCAGCAGTTTGGCGTTACTGCCAGCGAGCATTAGGCAGAGGGAACACGGAGGTGTAAAGACCACGAGGACGGGGCTGACACCCGATGGGGGGGGAGCTTGGAGTCGCCCCTTGCTCAGCGGCGCCCTGCAGCCCAGCGCCAGAATTCTGCCCGGCGATGCGACCGACCGGCGATGCTCTGCTGGGCGCTGAGCTCAGCCCGGCACACGGGGAGGACCGGGACACAATCGATCACCGAGCCGTGAAACAAAGGGGAGGGAGAGAAACGCGGCGTGGGCCGGCGCGGTGCTTTATGGCTGAGCCTCTGCGGCCAGCTGGAGGAGATGCTAATTGCAGGTACTGATTACAGACCACTGCTATTAACGCCTCCTGCTCTCCCCTGCCCAGCTGCAGCTGGAATTCCCCCACGCACAGCCGTGGGTCCGGCCTGCATAGCTTGCTATATTTGTATGGCGCAGTGACACACGTCCTCCCACCGGGTCCCCAACCTGCTTTGCCCGGTGCCGGCGCCCAGCAGAGCACAGCATGGAGCTGCTCCTTCCCCAACAGGCAGCTGCTGTGGGACGGGGTGCTCAGGGCTTCTCAGTGGCTGCAGAAGGCCAAATAACAGCAGTGCCCCGGATAAAAGCAGTGCCAACAGGCATTGCTGCACCAGGTGCGGCACCTTCTGGTGCAGATTGTTGGCCAAATTCTGGGCCCTAATGGCAGAGCGTGAGGAGGAAGGAGTGGTGATGGAAGCCTGGGCCTCATTGCAAAGATGTGGGGCTGCACGGGGGGCCGCCTACACCGCTGCCTGCGCTGCAACCCCCACAGCATCCTCCCCTCCCAGTGGCCACGTGTAGAGCAGGGGGACTTCTCCTGGCTCCAAGGACCCAGAACAAAGATGCTCCTCTACTTCTCTCCCATCTGGGCAGGGGTGGCCCTGGCGGCACGGCTGTCAGCAGGCTCTGGGTGAGGACAGACTCCAGGAACCGCTGCTGAACCCCACTGACCTCAGCATCGCTGCCTGGCGCATGAGTGGGACCAGCAGTTTGCGGTCTCCCAAAGCAGCCTGGCAACACCAACCCAACCCAGCAAACAGCTTCTAAATAAATCAGAAAGGAGACAGAGGGATAAAGCGCCAGCAGGAAGCTTCCCCCAGGACTGACGGGGCTTCCTGGCCAGCTTTGTTCTCGAGGATTTAGGGTATAATTTGGGGGTGAAAGACGCCAGATAGGATCAGCACCGATACACCTGGAGGACCCGTATCAGTTTTCCTTCTGCTCTGTAATTTGAGTGCAGCCATAAGTGGAGCGGCTCAGGCGTGCAGCGAGTGGCGGTGGGTGCAGGAGGGCAGCGCTGACCTTCCTGCTCCCGGCCCCCCAGGGGGAGATAACAGATTTGGAGGGCTGAGCTCCGCCGGGGGGGTTCCACACAAAGAGGAGGAGGTTTGCTGCCGGTCAAAACTGCAGAGGTTGTTTTTAAAACTGGGATCCCTTGATCCTTTAATGAATTAAGTCATTAATTTACTTTTTTAATGAATCTTTCCTGGAGATTTGTGCATGCACTCATCCAAACAAAGGGCAAAGTGACGCAGTGGGGCAGCACTGCCGCCGACTGCAATGGAGCCGTGGCCAGGATCAGTGCGAGAGCTCCACCACAGTGCCATGTTTAACCCCAGCTCTCCCCACAAAGGCTCTCCTCGTGCTGCCCGTGCCCCCAGCACGCACCTGGGCTGAGCTTTTCTCTGCTGCTTTCATCTGCACCGCATCAGGAGCAGACAAAACATCGCCCTTTCATTAATCCCAGCTCCTGGGAGAAGTCTCAGCAATGGAAACACTCCATTAATGCTCTTTTTGTTGCAGCACAAGGCATTAAATCATTATTTTCCTCCCATTTTAGTAAGGATTCATCTCAAAAAAGAAAAAAAAAAAAAAAGCAGCTTAAAATCTCTGAAATAGGTGCTCTCACAACATCCTCCCTGTACCAACAGGACGGAGCAGAGCAGTGCAGAGGGCTCCCCGTGTCTGCTGCCATCAAACTGGGGCCTCACGCAGAGCCACCCAAACAGGGGACAGAGATGGGCGCCCACACAGAGCTGTGGGTTCGGCCTTTTCTGCCCCGACCCCTGCGTTAATTCTCTCCTTTCAAAGCGAGACGCCTGATTACAGAGGCATCCAGGACAGGGCTGCAAATTGGTGGAGAAACCGATGACCTAAAACTATTTAATTACCAGGAGCAGGCGCGGAAATTACACCTGAAGGGTTTCAGAGACTGTGTCATATTTTCCCTTTGATTTAGGAGGAGAGGGACCCCCCACCCGCTGCAGACTGGGGCCGTCCCTGCAGGAGCAGCTCCTGAGCAGCGCAGCCCCCGCAGCCCCAGGCAGCACTAAATCAGCACTTGGCCCAAATCCCCCCTGCTTTCAGGCCTCCAGCTTTGCCACGGCCTCACGGTGATGCTCTGGGTTCTGAGTGCACTGGAGCTGCAAGTCCTGCAAGTGGGAGCAACGTGGGGCAGTGGGAGGGAAGGAAACCTCAGTGCAGCACAACGAGCGCGGTTCAGCGGCAGCCCTGCTGCAAGCAGAGGTGCTGCACAGGGATGCACCCATGCGGCTGTGCACAGGTGCTGTAATTACCCCAGGGCCATCAGTGTTAATTACAACGCGCTTCCGCTCCAGGCGAGCAGCAGAGCAAACGGTGCCCCAAAGCAGCCGCAGCGCTCAGTGGGGCAGGGGGTCCATGGCAGCCCCAGAACCACCACGCAGACCTGAGCGGCAGCTGCCCCCCGCCTCGTGCCCCACAGCTGCGCTGCCCTGCTGTGCGTCGGGTTGCTGCAGTTCCCTCCGATCGCCCCGATCCGGATTTCTCCCCTGCACACACAGCGTCTCACAGGAAGGAGAGATCACCCCGGGAAAATGGCATACAGCGTGACGAGGGGAGATCATCTCTTCATGGAAAACGGTCTATTGCTTACGACTTACTGTCTGGGAACATAAACCAGCTCGAGCAGCCGGCCCTAAATTGCACTGACAGCTTCACGCTACCCACAAGTCTGTGCTCGCGCAGATCCTGCTCCGTCCTCCCCACCTCTCGCCAGCGCTGCTCTTGGTTTCCTCACAGCTATGTGTGCCCCGCTCTTCTCTCCTGCAGAGCAATGCACAGAGCCCACACCGCTCCCATGCATCAGCTGTGCTGTGCTCCGGGCTCGCTGCGGCCATTGCTGTGTTCTCCACCCAGAATAAATGCCAGGATTCCCTCTCCCAAATCTGCTGAGCTCCATGGGAGACCAAATCGCTCTGTGGACACGCATTCCCGTCGCTCTTAATCTGCTCCTCATTAAGATCACGTGTGACACATCCCCGAGCTCAGTAGCCATAACACCATTTTGTCACAACTCAATAGCAAACCAAATGGAAGAAACTTACATCAAAATCCAAAATTAAGGACAGTGGACTCCCAGGAAACGGTGCTGAAGGGAGCAGCTGGGCGCAGTGAGGGGCGCTGTGTGCGTTCGCCTTCGCTGCGGTCACAGAAGCTCAAAGTGTGAGCTCTGTTTGTGTGGTGCCATCAAAGGGCACAGCGCAGCCACAGCCAAAGGCCAGAGGCCCTTCCATGTGCTGGGGGCCCCGAGGGAAGGTTGGATGGGGAGTGAAGAGGTACATAAGATTTACATATAAGATGTGTATGTGCACAGATGTAGGTACAGATACTTGTACACGTGGAGGTCTGGGGGAGGCAGCAGCGCCCTTCTGTCGCCCAGCAGAGGCGGAGCAGAGCCCGCAGTGCCCTGATCTCTGCAGTTAATCCCATCAGCTGACGTTACCATCACGGAGGCACTGGGCCATGCCAACAGAGAGAGCTGCAAGCGCATCTCAGGGGCCAGCTGTACCCTTTGCTCTCCCTGCCAAATTTCCCCTAAAAGATCCCAAAGCGGGAAAAGGCAGCGAAACCCTGCAGGAACTGGAGGACACAGGAGCCAACCATCCCCTCTGCAGCCTTGTGGTGCGGCTCTGAGGCAGCACCCCCCCATGTCAGCACTAACTGGGAGCTCTGCTGGCCCCTCAGTGCCCGCCCCCCTGCATGGGGCTCTTCAGAGCACAGCAACGCATGGAGCTTCAAGGCTCCATTCTCCAATTAGGCTCAAACAACATCTGAACACACGGGATTAAAATCAACGCACCGGATTTTATGGCAGATAAAGCAGCACAGAGCGTGGCCCTGTTTATTAAGACAATTAGAGGATTCCATGCATAACGTGAAATAAAAAGAACAACGACAATCAGCTCAGCACCCACTTTGTTGGTAACCAACAGCTGAAGAGATCTGATGGCACGGAGCTGCAGGGAGGAGGAGGAAGCGCTGACCTTTGGGGTGCAGAGCAGCGGCCGCTGCCCACAGTCAGAGCACGGCGTGGCACTGCTTCTCCAGATGGAGATGAGGAGGGCTCTCTGGACCCGACTGCCAGCAGGATTATCCCAGCCCAGCAAAAAGCACAGCTCTGAGCCAGCCCTGTCCGCTCAGAGCAAAAGCCGCAGGGAACCTTCATTTGCTGGCTCCCAGCGTCTCGCTTCGAACCGGGAGAAGTGGCACCAGACCAACCAACCCCATCCGCCCAGCACCGCCCTGACCTCGCCCGGGGCTTTTCCCTGCGGTGCAGCGCTGTGTCACTGCCGGTTTGCCCAGCTCAGCTCCGTGACCTGGGGTCGGTGCCGCTGTCTGCCTGCTCTCGGTCATAGGCAGTGCACCGAGCCCCCGCACGTCCCCAGAAGCAGCACCACGTCGTGCAGCGCTGCCAATCTGCCGTCCCCGCCCCCCCCCGCGGGGGGCCCCCAGCCCCCTCGCCCCCCCCCCAGCGGCCGTCCCCTCTGCTGCAGAGCTGGAGCGATGCTGAAGCTGTCACAGCGATTTCTCTGCGCATCTCAAACCCTTCTGCTCTGCAAGCGCACGCGGACAGACATGGCAGCAGCTAATTGGGGAAACCTGAATTCTTTTGCTTTGTAAGGAAAAGTTATTTTGGTGCTGTGCTGCTGAGGCAGGTAGAAAGGCACCCAGGGGAGCTGCAAGGAGAGCTCTGGAGCGAAGCTTTGGGGCTTTGGGGCACACAGTGGCACGGAGTGTCAGCGGCCACAGCCGGACCCCAGGGTTGGCCCAGTCCTGCCACCCTGCAATGCACAGAAGCACATTGTGCAGCCTGCAAACATGTGGATGGGGAGGTGCATCTTTACACAACACCAAGAACGATGGGGTCTGCTCCTTTTGGGCAGCAGTGACAGCAAACGGAGCAATCTCAGGCACCTCTGACAGTCCCAGGCAGTAACTAAAGCACTCGTGACCCACTTGGTTTGAGCTGGCATCTGCAACATGAAAACATCCTTCATCTGTGGGCATCCAATCCCTCATTACTGCCTGCTCAGCAATTCAACACGAGACAACAGAACTGTGATTTGCTTTGTTGGAAAGCGCCCCACAAACAATAATTTGTTTTTAAGTTGGGGGTCTTTCTGACATAGAGCTAATAAATTGTAATAACACTGATTGCTGCATCTGTCTGCCAGCCACGCTCCTCCCCAGCTTTGCTCCACGCACTGTGAGTGATTGCAGCCTTTGCAGAAAGAACTGCTCAGAGCCGGGGGGAGCAGCGCATCTCACGGCATCACTGAGTGCTGCCTTTGATGTAGCTGTGGATGTCAGCACGAGACGGAGATTCCAGCTCAGAGGAATATTCTGTCTTTGTCTAACTCAATTATATCACTTAATGCAGTGCCTTTAATAACCGGCCCCTTCCCCCGGGCTGCTCGGGCTTCTGGCACTTCAGCCGCCCTCCCCCAGCGTGTGCCAGGGCGCTGCAGGTCATTGCGGGCAGGGTGGCACTGAGCTCTGGGATGTGGGCATCGCATCAGTTCGGTCCCAGACCCAATTTGTCATTCGCAGCCACGTGCCCTCACAGGCTCACGCTCCAGGAGGTTGGGAGAGGTTGCCAGTGACAAAGCTGGAAGTGACATTTCTAAGCAGCAGCGTGGAGGAGAAGGTCGGCTCCGGATGAGCAGGCGCAGCACAGAACCCTGCTGGAGACAACTGAGGGCTGGGACGGAGCAAGGAGCAGATGCTGCTGCAGTGCCCTGCACGAGCGAATGTCAGCCCTGCACCAGCACTTTGGGCTTCACCTGGCATGCCAAGGGCGGCACGCAGCGACATTCCTTGGCTCGGCAGGAACGCGCCGGTGGCATCTGCGCACCCAGCCGTAACCGGGCCCGGGGCACAGCCTGGAAGCTGCAGGCTGGAATTTATGAGCTCCGTTCCCATTAACATAGCAGGCAATATTTCCATCTGTCAGTAAATGAGGATAAGCAGAGCAGCTCCTTTGCATATCCGGGCCTTGCTCAAACAAAACCACCACCGGGGAGCGCAGGATTTGGCACGCAGATGACAGCTGCCATGCTAGGAATTTATGGCTGCAGCCTGCATGGTCTTTAGCAAGAGTGGGAGCAAGAATCTCTGTGGGCTGTTCCCCAGGGTCTGCACTGCAGCCAGACCGTCACCCACAGCCATGCCCAGCACTGCATCCTTCTGCCCCATCTGTGGGCCAGCCACAAGTGACGGATTTTACCCCAGAGCCCAGTCCTTGCCAGTTTGTGTTTGTAAAAGCTTGGCATGTTGATTTCCCAACAGCTTAAATGTTATTAAATAAACACTTCCTGGCAGAAAAATAGGACTGGTGACTTCTTACTGCTCTTCAGAGCAGCATCTCCCAGAGGGGTGACACCACACGAGCAACAGAACCGCAGCAGGGCGTAGCCATGAGATTGTGGTGTTAAAGAGCTCAGCGCTGCCATCCTCTCAGCACAGCCTCACTCTGGGTAAAGGCACCACTCAGCCACTGAAGCATTTGGGTGACCTCAGCTCATTAATCCAATGAGTAATGAGACCATAAGAAAAGGAGGACAGTCACAGGAAGCAGCCCAGGAGGCTGCAACTCAGTTCCCAAATGGTGACGGAGCCCAGGGATGCCCCAGCACTGCCCCAGCTCAGGGCAATGGGCACAGCCCCAGCACCGCCAGATCCTTTGGTTTGCTGTTTAACACACACAAACCCTCAGATGTAGTCAACCCTCATTGCAGGGTGACATTTATTGGCACATTTTGCTGCTTTCATGCAGGAAAAAATCCTGCAGCAATCAACCGTGGAGGGAGCAGGTCAGGTGAATGCCAGCAGATGGCAATGATTCCTTGCAAGCTCCCATCCCACCTGCGAGGCGTGCCAGGTGTGCACAGCACTGCTGCATCCCTGTGCCACTGCTGGGCCGGGGGACAGGCACTGCACAGTGCCTTCTTGTGTGCAAGGAACGATCCCACAGAAATAATGACAAACAAACCCCAAGATGCTCCTGGCCCACTGTCCAAGGAGCCAAATCCGATGAGGACCAGCAGTGACAATGGGGTCAGGAAGTCCCCACAGCTCAGGGACAGCAGCAAGCAGCACCAAGGACACAACGCAGCATCACCAAGCCGTACCCACGGAGCAGCCAGCCCCGGGCAGCACCAGCCCAGCTCCTACCTTGGGCCGCCGGCGTCTTGCCCTTGTTGAGCTGCTTGAGGCGCTTCTGGTGGGATTTCCCGTTGTAGTGGATCTGCGCCTGCGCGGCTGAGTTCAGCTGGATGTTGCAGACCTCGCAGAGTGTGAACGATTGGTGCTTCTTCTCCCGCTTCATGCGCTGCTCGGGCGGGCAGCTGGACACCTCCAGCAGCCGCAAGCCACTCTCAGGGCTGTGGGATGGGCTCAGGGGTCGCTTCATGCCTGTGGGGGGAAGGACAGACCCGCCATCAGGACAGACAGACCAGGATGGACCGGGCAAGGTGAAGAAACGCAGCCCATGTCTGTTAAAACCTCTTGTTCACTGCCAGACAGCATCATAGGCAGAGCCGGATGAAACCAATTCAATACAGCCAACAAACTGAGCTGGGGGAGCTGTGTGCCGCCCCACAGCCCGTCCTCCCTGCAGGCACCGCTTCCTCAAGCCCTTTTTTGCCCTCATTGAGTAGATGCCTGTCGCAACTAAACGGGACCTACGGGCATCGGCAGCTCGAGCCCTGCGCGGGAACGGCACGGGGAGGAGCTTCCCGTGGAGCCGGGGGTCACCGGCGGCCGCCCTTGCCTGTGTTCTACAGATGCGCCGTCCCCAGGAGATGACTTTGAGGTGGGAACCGCTGGGACACCCAGAGCAGAGCCCTGGGGAGACGGAGGTCACCCGAGCCCTGAGATCCCGTTACCGCAGGGAGCCAGCAGCTGCCCATGCCGAGCGCACCAGGCACGCGGCTCCGGCGCCGACACCCGGGGGCCGCCCGCAGGGACGGGGTGCCGGGGGCCGCGAGCTGGGCTCCAAAGTCACATTGCGCAGCTATGTGCGAATCCGCAGCAGAGGCGGTGCTCAGAGCGGAGCCGGGCCGCAGATCCGTGCAGCTCCAGCCCGCAGCCTCACGATGGCGCGGCCGCTCTGCACTTTTTTCACCTCCGATTCGGTCGAAAGTGGTGAAAAACGAGGGGGGGGGGGGGGGGCGCGAGGCAGCGCGCAGCTGGACAGCTTCGCTCCCTGCCCGTCCCATCGCCGTGCGTGGCTGCCCCCCATCCTTCCGCCCCTCCTCGGGGACGCGGCCTGGAAGCGCCCCAAAGTCGAACGGAATCCCGCAGCCCTCGGCTCACTTCGGGAGCGGCGCGCAGGACCGGGGCTGGCTGCGGGCTCCAGCTGTGCCCGATCCGCCCGAGTTGTGCCGCGATTGGCCAAAGGTGTCGCCGATAAGACCCTCAAGCTGCTGCCTCGCCAGCTAAAAATGCTAAGCAGAGCATAAAAGGAGCTCTACATTAAAAATAAGTAAATCTACTTCTTGGCAGAAGAACCTGTGCAACTCTGGGTTCCCTCTAAAGATCTTGGGATTTTTTCCCCAAGCTCAACTTCAGCTCCAAAAGAAAAGGAGAGAAAACACACTTCCCTTGAGTGAAAACACTTCCCATGAGTGAAAGCACGCCGTCCAGCCAGCAAAGGCTCGAGGAGGAAGGAATGCACAAACAACACCAGTTTTATTTACAAAACAAGCAAAAAACGCTGATGTTTTTAAATGAAGCCCCTTGGACTGGGAGCCCCATCCACCCAAAGCCCCTCATCGACGGCGCCTCCCCGGAACGCACACCGGTAACAGCGCCTGGATGGAGAGCTGCGCGGCTCCTGCCCTGGGGGCACAGAGGGACACGGCAGCAGAGGTCCCTGGGCGCGGGTATTTTTAATGCAACTACATGCGGGGATGCAGAGCTATAATTGGAACATTATGTGGACAAAGTATCCCCGAAAGCCCCTTCGTCTTATAAAAAGGAACTGCTGTTGCTTTGATTAGACTGAGGCTCCTGGGCCGGCTCAGTTGCAGCATTTAAAAGGTCCGTCCTAATCACGTAAAGCACCCTGCTCATTCACTTAATTTCTCCTGCGCCTTCAGGGCCTGTTCTGCTTCTCAGGTATCAGAAACGTAACTTTGGCCCTTCGTGGCACAGACAACCACGTGCGTGTGCAGGGGAGCCGAGTCCCCGCGACTGATAGCAGCACTGGGGGGGTTTTGCCCTTCCAAAGAACCTCTTGGAGGCCCCGGCAACCCCACGAGGACCCCCGGGGCCCCAGACCCCACACTGCATCTGGCCGGGGTGCTGAGCCCTGCAAAAAGAGCTGCTTTCACAGAAGGGAAACCGAGGCACAATGAGACATCACTGCCCCCCACTCACCCCCCCAAATGCCCCATCCGCACTGCCCTCCCCACTGCTCAGAGCCACAGAGCAGGGAGAGGGGCTCCTGACGGGTGCAAAAAACTCCCTGACAGATGTCTGAGCCTCCCTGAAATAAAAGAAGGTCAGAGCAGTTCGGGTGTCACCACGGCGGCGCTGCCTCAAGCTCTCATCCCTCCCACATGAAGTGTTCCCAGTGCTGCCCAGCTGGGTCGCACAAGCCCCCACCCACCGCAGCCTCATCCCCCAACCCTGAGCACCCCTGTGCACCATCCTGGGCTCGCAGCTCCTCACTCTCCCAGCCCAAGGGAGCTTTCCCCCTCATCAGCCTAATTTTTATCATTTTTTAATTGCTTGCAGTCATTTGGAACAACAAACCTCCCATAAGTCACGGTGCTCTGACTTCAGCCCTCAGCCCAAGCCATGCAGCAGACTGCAGGCACACAGCTGTGCTGCTGTTTTATTAACTGAGGGCCATCTTTATGCTCCTGTACCACAGCCCGTGAGCTCAGGTCTCTCCCCCTCCTTCTTTAATAGCACCATAACCCTGCGTTGCAGAAGTCCGTAAAGCGGCGACAGACATTAAATAACTGAAATCCAGACATCAAATATTGGAAATAGGAAATGCTGTTCTACAGCCAGCAGGAATCACCTCCATCCCAAAGGGCATCGATGGGGGCAGAAAGGAAATGATGGAGCAGAGCCATGCTGGAACACACAATTTCGTGTGAGCAGACACTGACTGCGCAGCTCAGCCCCACACAGCTCACCCTCCCACCACCAATTTCCTCCCAGCAGCAAACCCAGGTGCGTGTGCAAGCTGCCTCTGCACCTCGCAGGAAGCCGATCCCCACCATATTGATTTGGGATTTAATGATGGGTGAAATGTATGGAAATGAAGGCTGGAGCAGGCAGTGCAATAAAGCCCTCCTCCTCTGCATCCCATTGCACCGTTCTGCCATTGACTTCTTCCCTGCACCCTCAGCTGTTCCAGCTCTAGGAGCCAGGGCAGCTGGGTCAGAGCATCGTGATGCTGCCAGCTCTGTGCTGTCCACCAGGGCATGCCAGTGTGCTTTGGTTGGACCTCAGAGCAACAGCACTCCTTAGGCCTCCAGCTGTGCTCCTGAACTGCACCCAAACTCTTCCAAAAATACAAACTCTCTCACAGGCTCCAGGCACGGGAAAGCAAGGGCTGCACCAACACGTGGCTGCCATTCTGCATGCACATGCACTGCCCAGAGACACCTGGACACGGAGCTCCAGGCCTGGCACCCCCTCCAGTATCTCACAGATGTTCCCCGGGCAGCAGGAGGAGGGGAAGTGATGGGGCAGCACCAGCAGCACTGCACAGCAGTGACACCTTTATGCACTCCGGCCTTTAAGTGAGGAGCTGTAGCCCAGAGTTGTTGCCACTCACTTGTTGTGCTGGGGCCTCCTGAAACCTCCAGAATTGCTTCTCCACAGCGCAGGGAGCAAACCTTGCATGCAGGAAAGCAGCTACACGGGTTAAGTCATTGAAATGGTAATAGTTTGGCCAACTGAAAAACTGACAAGAGATATTTGGTCCTTCACCTCAATTCTGACATCAACGACCTGAGGACAGCTCTAACCACACTGCCCCTGGCTGTCACACAGCCCGGCCAAAGCTCTGCATGACTGCAGCCCAAGCACCCAGGTGTGTATAATCAATGGATATCAAGATGTTACAACCACAAAATAAACAAAAGAATTAGGCAAAGTGGACTATGATAACAAGAGAGAATAAATGGAAGGCTTACCCTTATGCTGGGCTCACCACAACACACCAGAAGAAGGGACCTCCAGATGAGATCCTTCCCCACTGGCAGCCAGCTCTTAAATAGGTCTAGGAGGGATGGAGCCAGGCAGCACAGCTGCATTGCCTTCACTGTGCTCCTCTGGCTGACTCACGGCTCGCCTCAGGTGATCAATCAGAGGTTCAGGCCGTGGCTCAGTAGTTCCCATACACAGGTGTTACAGCCTGAAAGACGAACGTGGTGGAAAGGCAATGCAGAAGTGAAATAGCAGAAGCGACGAACGTGAATGGGATGGTGCTGTAAAGGGAAAAGTGCTCGCCCATCTCCGAAGGTCTGGGTTCACAAGGAAACTCCACAAGGAAGGGATCTCCAACAGAGACCCTCCCCCAGTGGCAGTCAGCCCTTAACTGGGGCCTAAGAGAGGTGCAGCCAGGTTCCACCCTTTCTGGTCACACAGCCGCATTGCCTTCACCAGGCTCCTTCCTGCATCCCACTGTGGTTCTGTGAGCACAACCGACAGCACAGGAGCAGCCACAACCTCAACAAATCACATCTGCCACGGAGCCGAGCGGCGCACGAGGCCAGTGCCACCCAGCAGTGCAGGATCAGAGCAGCAGAGCACCTCACCCTGAAGCTTGGGTGAATTTGCTAAGAGTAAGAAAACAAAAATCTGATTTGAGTTCCCATGATTTCATAACCTTGAATCTGCTTTATCTGTGCTTGAGGGCATATAATACTGAATAAAAGCAACAGAAATAGCACAATTAGCACGAAAGTCACCCCAACAGCTGTCACCAAACCCCCCCACAAGCAACAACCTGATTTGCAATCGCCCCGCTCAGTTTTGCAAAGATCTGCAGGAAAGCCAGGAAACAAACACCACAGCCCTTCACCAGCAAGAAATCACAGCATCACGTTTGTGCTCGTTGCTTTCAATGCCCGACTCAGCGGTGCTCAGCTCACACCCGGAGCTCACTCGTGCCTCAGCCCCGCGCTCTGGAGCTGCCCTACACCCAGGACAAGGCACTGTGCTGCCCACCCCGGGAGCCCTTACCTGGCTGGAGCCGCAGCCCTGCCCCGCACGGCCGCTCGCTGTGCGGCTGCTCCGTGTGCGCGGTCGCCCCGGCGCTGCCCGCTGCGCTGCCGACGCTTGGCTCGGCTTCCGAGGAACACTTGGTGAGCGGTTCGATCGCCACTAAATCAGCCCTCATCAGCAGCTCGGTGCCTGTGTGAGCAACGGCAGCTCAATGCCTGCTCTCAGCAAGTTCCGCACGGCCCCGGGCGTCACGCGGGACAGCAGGTGCCAACTGGCAGGGGGCTGTCGCTGGGGGAGTTACCTTGAGCCAACAGCGGGCGAGTGCACCTGACATCAGCTCTATTTGTGAATGAGGAGACGGGGAAGTTTCCTGGGCCGTCTCGAAGGTCAGACCTTGACGATGCCCCGCAGCTTCGTTGGGAGGTGCCAGGCTCAGGCAGGGGGGCGGCCGGCCGTGCCCTGCCCTGCCCGCGGGATGCAGAGGACAGCAGAGCTGCCAGCACAGAGGTGCTCAGACAGCCCAGGCTACGGGCTGAGCAGATGGGCTCTGATCGCAGAGAGCCCTCACCGCGCCCGCATCACACTCAGCGTTTCGTAACATGGCGTAAAACCACCCCCACCCTCCCCACACGCCCAGCATGCGTCCTGCTAACGGCGGGGCGAGGCACATTTTGGGATCGGCGCAAAAGCCACCGTTGGTCAAAGCGAGGATTACCCTCAGCTCGGGGCCGGCTGCTGGCACGGGGCACACGGGGGATCCTCCACACATCTGAGTCCCCCCACCATCGGACAGCCCTCGCAGCCCCCGGCCCCATTCGCACGTGCTGAAGGGTGGTGGGAATCCCAGCGCCCGTCCTTTCATTTACATGTTGGCATCATTAACGCGGTGCATTCCTGAGCCAGCGCGTCGCAGCCCTGCTCCCGAGGACAGCCAGAGCCCGAGCGAGGGGCAGGAAACGCAAGCTGTCCCACAGCAGCACTGCAGGACATGCCCACCCGCCCTGGGAAACAAACAGGAGCACTGCTTTCCTATCCCGGGGTCACGCGGTTTGTGCTCGGTATCTCCATCGGGTTGATTCACTGGCTTCACCGGGGATAGGAGTGGGGCAAAGAGGGAAGATGTGCAGGGAAAGCAGCGGGGTCACTCTTCTTGAAATGAATCAGATGAAGCCGTGCCCGGTGAGCGCACAGCACTTCGCTCCTGTGCCTGGCCGGGTCCGGGGTCTCGTCCGTGCCCGCCAGGGATCCCAGAGGTGCCCCCCGCCCACTTCCAGCAGCGCGGATAAAAGCAGAAGGCGGCACCCGCGCAGACCTGACCTCGTGTCCCCGGGGGTTTAGCTGTAACTTCGCACCGCGTAAGAGAGCAGCAGGAGAGGAAAGATTGAAGAGAGCCATTCATCATCCCACCCGGCTGCCGCCCTCCCGGCCGAGGAATTTCTGGCACGGGACTTTCAGGATCGTGAAATCCTTCGGGGTTTCTTCAGGGCAGAGCCGTGGATGCTGCGCCCGCGGGAGCTGAGGGTCCGCTCCGCCCCACGCGGCAGCGCAGAGCTTTGGCACCCGGCGCCGCGCCAGCAGCGTGGTGGCACCTGATGCAGTGGAGGGCATCTACACGACAAGCCATGTCCTCCGGAAAGCAGCTCGAACCACAGGCACACAGTGCGCACGAACACGGAGCCGGGGCTGCTGTCGGAGGACCCCCTGCAGCCCTCGCTATGTTTCCACCCCGAGTTCCCAAGCCTTTATTTAGCGGCTGACTCAGCCCTGGCAGCGGGGCACGACGGGAGCAGGGCAGCCGGGCAGGACCCTGCGATGGCCGCAGCGCTGGCCTCGTACCCGTGCGGGATGCGGCAAAGGGGGGCAATGAGCTGCCCGGGAGCAGCGGTGTGGGCACAGGTTGGTGCCGGGCAGGGATCTGCAGAGTTACACCGGGACAGCAGCACAGCTGCCCTCCGTCTGCCTGCTGCTGCTGGAGAGGAGCTGGGCTGGCAGGCAGCTCTGCTGCTGTGCTGCTTCCTCTTAAAATAGAGCAGGAGCGCAGCCCGGCGCAGAGCTGGGCTGAGCTGCTCCTCACTGGCTCTCCGTGGTCACTGCCGATTTATTTTGTTATTTTACCCCAATCCCCCCAGATTAAATCCAGGCACTGCCTCTGCAACACGGCTTCATCCCCGTGTCAGCAGGGCACTGTGGGGCTCTGGGTGCCACGCGCCCGCTGTCTCCATCCCACGGCCCCCACCCTCACCTCCAGCTCCCCACCACAAGTGGGCAATGTGGAAAACCCACTCAGCTCTCACAGGCTGCAGGTCAGAGGAGGATGATTTGCCATTTTGCAGGACTTAGAGTCAGATTATCGCATTAAACTTTCAAAGTCTCGGCTCAGGAAGAGCCCCAGCTAACACAGCACACTCAGCAAAGCCAAACCCAAACTGCTACAAGCTGCCTTTTGTGCCACAGCCTCGGAAAGCAAAGCCCAGGGGCCATGAGTTGCAGCACGCACAGCGACCCACGGGCTCTGTCTGCCCCTCTGCCTCATTTGGGTCACGAGATTTTGCAGCAGAGTTTGGTTTTTAGGTGTTTGTGTACAGCTGCAAACATGGGACGGCTCCAGTTTAAG
Source organism: Lagopus leucura (assembly GCF_019238085.1). NCBI lineage: Eukaryota > Metazoa > Chordata > Aves > Galliformes > Phasianidae > Lagopus > Lagopus leucura. The sequence continues at coordinate 83,800 of NW_024962321.1, read as the reverse complement.
TCGAGCTCTTGCAGGCTGCTGTAATACAATCTAAATTAATTATTTCATAGTGCTAAGCAAGTGACATTTGAAATCCAGACATTGCAGTGGTATCAAATAAAGATATTTGCAATGTGATCTGCTGAAATCCGTGCAGCTCTGAATCAGCGCATCAAAGCAAACTCTTTATTAGAGGAAAAGTCACCGCAGGCTCAGCCCGAGTGCAAGGCAGGCACTGCTGACCCCCACCACAGAGCGTGGCTTCTGCAGCAATGCCCATTATTCTGCCTTCTGATTTCAGACCCTCTGTGGCCCCAGGTTGTGTATTTCACCACCAGGACTGCATCACAGCTCCCGGATCCCTACAGAAGTGTCCTGTCCCTTCCTCCCGCATCTCAGAATCACACAGAAGAGTTTAAACTCATCAACCATCACAAAAGCCAGAGTGAACCGAGAACTCCAGAAGGGCCTCTCCACTGTGACCGCGCTCCCCATGCAGGCTGCCCACCAGGAACCCGAAATGCTGGAGGGGAAGGGCTGGGAGAGGAAACCTGCCTGGGTTCAGAGCCAAGCGCAGCATGGAGGGCTGCCCCATTGCTGACACTTCATGGCACCGTCTGGTGATGGCTCTGAAGCTCCCGACTGCGGGGAGGAACTTGAAGAAGCCTCCCTGGATGACAAATGAAAGGAACCCCAAAGTTATCAGGCTTTTTTTAGAATTTAGAGTGGGAGGAAGAAAAATGGGACGACCCATGATTTTTTAATGCCTGCAGTTGGCAGTTCTGTAGCAGGCAATGCAACACAGTTCCATATTTAATGCGACAGCATCCCTTTAAGACAGGCACGTTTGTACACAGGAAAGAAAACAAGTTGGCAGAGCAGTTTGCTTTCAAGCCCACCCCACATCTCCCTGCACAAAACTCTCCTGCAGCCACAGCGGAGCCGCAGGGCCGGCGCTGGGCAGCGGTCAGTGAGGGGCTGAGGATCACTAACCCATCTGCTAACCTGGCAGTGGTAATTTATCCCAGACACAGTACAAAGAGAGAGTGGAAGAAATAATTTCACTGTGTGTGAGATGGAGAGGAGACACGTTGTCATGTTCTCCCACTGACAGCCCAACACAAACAGAGATGCTCGTTACAGAGCCTGAACCCGACGTGATCAAAAGAGCTGCTTTATTTGGGGTAGGAAGAAAAAACTGAGAGAGAGAGAAAGGCAAAGCAGTGCTGAATCAAAGTCTGTGCTCACTGCTGCTTATGGAAGAAACTTATGAGAAATGTTTTCTGTGCAGCAATTAGTAACTGGGCTCTGCGTGCAGGCAGGACCTGAGGCTCATTGCTGTCCTCCTGGGGAGCACCAGCCCCATGCAGGAGCCCTGTGCTGATTTCAGGTGCCCCGACAAACCCCCCCACACCTCACAGCCACCATTTGCTGGGTCAGCAGGAGCTGGGCTGTGGGAGCTCAGCACCAGGGCTGTGTATGTGCCAAAAGGGAGCGGGCAGAAATGGGCTGCAGGAACCACAAGAGTCTCCTTTGGTTGCCTCCAAAAACAGCATGCAGGGCTCCTGCAGCCATGGTCCTCCCCGCTGTGCTCTGAGGACCACAGGAGCCCCACCTCTGCGTTGGGAGCATCCTTCAAGGTAGCAGAGATCACAGTGTCAGGATGAAGCACGTGTTCAATTAAATGGAGAAATCTCTACTCTGAAAGGGCTGAGAGGAAGCATGCTGGCTGGCAGCGCTGGTGGCAGCTCCAATATTTGTTTGGGCAGCACCATTAACATTATTTAATGAGCTCTAGCAGTTCACATTTCCTGTCTGAGAGGGATCTGTAAATGGGTTCATGAGAAGTTGCTCATCTTCCTCCACAGCAAACACGGGGCTGTGGGCAGCCGGCACAGCGTGCGCCATGGGGTGCAATGGGGCAAAGGAGCTGGGGCTGATCCGTGATGCTGCAACACCACACAGCACAGAAGTAGCATCTCACACAGTGCCCCACTGCAGCACTGGAGGCAGGAGGAGAGACAGGGGCATTCTCCACTCCTCTGCATTGATTGCTGCCCACCAACAAACCATGGGGGAACACGGCAGTGAGGTGACGCAGGCAGAGATGCTGGCAAGGCCACGTCCTGTGGTGTTTGGGTTCCAGACAGCCTGCCGCCTTGGCCAAGGGCCACGAGTGGGCAGGGAGCCACCCCACAGATGGGAGGGGAGCAGGCAGCCAAGGCACAGTGTGAAGTGAGAACCCCAATGCCTGCCCCGCCGCGCAGCCCTGACAGGGATGGGAGCAGGGCTCCACATGTCACCACCCTTACAGCACTGCTGCTGGCTCTGCCTGCACACACAGCAGGACAGCACGGCGGTGCCCGTGGGCACCCAGGGCTGCAGGCAGAGGATGTGGAGCTGAGCTCTGTGCTGCTGGCAGCTGGCGGGAGGTGGAGGCGTCGCTGTTATGAAAACATGCGAGGGCTGTGTCTGAAAACATTGCAAGAAGCCAGCTACACAAATAGGCCCTTTATGGCTCTCTCCTGCTCGAAGACAGGCCCTTTCACCAGCGCCTGGCTCCGGCACGACAGGGCTGCTCGGCTCAGGAAGGTCTCCGTGTTGGCTGTGGGGGAGGCAGAGCAGCAGCAGCACGGCAGAGCCCCGCGCCCAACAGCAGCAGCACCGCCTGCATCTGGGCACGGCGGGGATCGGTCAGGGGGCTCTTTTCCAACTCTAACGACCCTGTGATCCCACGAGCGGCAGCAGCAGCGCTTTGCTTCCATCGGCTGCAGCCGTTTAACGCCGCAACGCTTCAGTCCGTGCCCCAGAGCTACGCGGCGGCGTCGAGGAGCGGGTGACCGCGGCTCAGCCACCACTGCGCCCATCTCAGCGCCTTTTTTAGCGCCACGCGGAAGGAGCTCGGAGCGCAGACCCCCTCAGGGCACAGCCGTGGCCCCCACCTGGTGGGACAGGCAGCCTCGGTGCCCCACCGTGCCGGCCCGCAGCGCCTTTGTCACCATCGCAGCGCAAAGCTCCGCCCTCCGCGGCAATCGATGCCCGCGAGCACCGGGTGCCGATTCGAAGGTTCGGGCCGGAGCTGAAACTCGGCTACCGAACAACCTGAAGTCAGGGCGGCGGGGCGACCCACAGCCGTGCCGGTGATGCCCAGCACTGCGCCCGGATTCGCCCCTGCAGCCGCTCTGCTTTCACCTCCCCGCAACGATTTCGCATTTTAGCCGATGGCGGGGCTGTGCGACCTGCCTGGCTTTGAGAGTCACTTGCCTTGTTCGAGCAGAAGAAAATCAATTCCCTTCTCACTCGAGTCTTTCCAAGAGAGATGAACTGAAAATCTCTCCTGCCTGAGTAAAATATTTATTCAGCCTGGGAACAGATTTACTTCTGAACCTTCTATAAATACAGCTGAGGGCACCATTTAATCCCTTACCAGAAGACCCAATTTTACTTGTTTTATGTTTTAAAATACTTCTCCCTTTTCCAGTGCCCTGACAGCAGGTGACTGAGGGCAGAGGTGCCGGCACCCCAATGGGCGATGGGAGCGGGGCTGCTGATGGGGCACGTGCAACCACACCAACTGCTGCTCGCTCCTTTGCTTACACCCGAGTGCAGCGGCTGCCGGGGACAGGGTGGGCCGAGAGAGGCCGAATCTTGCACAGAGGCACCTTTGTCCCCACTCACACAACGTTTCCCTGTGCTCAGCCGCTTGGCAGAGACCCCCAGCCCCACAGCTCCATCCAACCCCTGTCCACCAGGGTTCAGTGGGCAGACCGTGCCCACCGTGGGGGATTACATCCCCCTGCTCCATCCATAGCCAAGCCGGGGCTGTTACAATGGGCGCTGTGTTGGGTGACCTCCAGCCAGCCCCTCTCCCCGCTCGTTCCCCACGCAGGAATGCACTGAGCAGAGCTCTGCTCAGCTCCAGCCCTGAGCCCCAAAACTGTGCAGCGTCGCTCCCCTCCCTGCCCGCGCATCCCCCTCACTGCCCAGCAGCGCAAGAAGAAAAAGCTCTTCAGGTCTGGGTTAGAGGGTGGAGGAAATTGCTTCTCAGCACCGCTGTGAAATGGGAGGAGGAAATTGAGCAGTGTGCCAGCCACAAGCATCCGTGCCACCACCTACCTCCCTCAGAAAGAGAGGGTTTGAGTGGGAAGGAGAGGAAGCACCTGCAAGGACAACGTGATTGAAGCGGCCAAACGCAGGCAGCGCTGCTCCTCACCCCACAGCCCCATTCCTGCAGCCCCACCGCCCTCTGAGCTCCACTCAGCCACCAGCATTGCCGTGCCGTGCTGCAGCAAGGCGCTGCTCACATGAGCATCCCGAGGTGCAGGTGGCTGCTGGCTTGCTGTAAATCCTTTCGACTCATCCATTGCCTCAGCAGGAGCTCGTGCTGCCCCAGGAGCTCCCAGCCAAGAAGCGCACTGCAGGCACCAATGGAGTGCGGCGATTCTGCCCCCTGGGAGGAGAATCTGCTCGCTCCTTCTACACCGGGGCGGAAGGAGGGGCTGCCAGGGTCGCGACCCCACGGGGCCGGCAGCACAGTCACACAGCCCAGCCCAGCAGACACGGACCCAGATCACAACCAGGCGCAGCATGCCGTAAACCATGAGTGCCTTTCTAATTCGACACACTTATTAAATTGCTATTATGCCTGCTTGCTAATTACCTCCTCAGGAGAGTAGGGAGGACAGAAATTTGACATTGAGAGGTGAAAATCTGCAGACCTAGAAATGCAGAGCTGCTGGCTGGACTGGCGTGCCCAACTGTGCTGTGATGTCCTGGGAGCAGGACATCAGGACAGATGGGGGACTGCTGCTAACACGTCACCCCACAGCCATGGCCACAGCCCCATAGGAGCAGAACAGGGAGTGGTGACCTCAGAACCCCCCTCGTGCCCCCAAGAGCACCCCCAAAGTGCTCGTTCCATGCACTGGGCCTCAGCAGCAGAGATTAATCTGAGCACGCATTAATCCCTTAAAGCCCTTTCATAATGATGCTCAGAAATAAGCCTGCAGAGTTCCTAATACTTCTTGAAAATTTGGAGGTGGGATATTTACAGGCTTTGCGTTTGTGTGGGCTCTGCTCTGGGGGACCCAAGGCGGCAGATCTGTGCCCCTCCCGGTACCAACGCGGCCCCGGCAGCCGCCGGCTCAGCAACAACCTGCTCTTGTCAGGGAGTTTTTTTCCCCTCCCTCTGTAAACATTTCAGGGTTCCTCAAAAGAAACTCCAGCCGTGTGGCACACAGTACATCTTTTGGGCTGAGCCGCTTCCAGCACTTCAAACGGATGCAAAGCAGCGGCGCTCCCGACCAAACCAAACAGGGCTACGCCTTTCCGCTCCGCGCTTCTTCGGGATGCAGCGCGGGCGGGGAGGGGGGGGGGGCGCGGACGGCAAACAGAAAAAGCGACACTTCAAAAAAGTACAAATATAAGAGGCCTTGATTCAGCAGGAGCCTCGCGGATCGCAGCCCCACCTGCCCTCGGGCCGTTCCCTCCTGCCGGCAGATCGGCGCTGCTCCCGGAGCGCTTCCGAGAGCTCGGCACGAGGTCACGGCACGAGGAGCCGCGGCACCTCCGGCTCAGCACCAGGAGGAGCAGAGGGAGAAACCCCCGGGGCTGCTTCCCGTCTGGGGGTCGCTCATCAGCTGGTGGGGGATGAGGCCGCTCCGGGGATGGGAGCGGGCCGGGGGCAGCCCCTGCAGGGCCACGCTGGGATGGCAGCGCGTCCCATCCTCTGCACCACCCGCGGTGCCCCGACCTGCCCCAGAGCAAAGTCTTTGGGGTTTTAAGCACGTTGATTCACAGCTGCTCTTCCCACCTCCCTTTTCCTTTCCATCTTTGCCACTTGCAGATCGACCAAGGAGAGAGCAGAGGATGGTTCTGGTGGTGGATGAGGGAGCGCAGAGCTTCCGTTGCCCCACTCACTTGGCTGCAGCTCTACCAAAGATCCACGCTCACGAGTCACTGCCTGCACCCACAAGCAGCAGCAGCAGAGTGGGGCTGTGCAGGCCCATCAGCCCCCACCGCTGAGCTTTCACTGCTGCTCAACTAAAGCTTTGCTGCAGCAGTCCAAGCAGACAGGGGCTCTCCTGCAGCTCGGACCCCAGGGCTCCCAAACCACTCCTCAGTTGCCACTGAGGTCGGGTCAGCAGCCCCCACTTCTCATCCTCTGAGAGGCTCAGAACAAACCCCCTAAAAGTCTCTGTTCTCTGCCACGTTCACAAAGGAGCACCGTGCCGTGCTCCGCAGCGCCCATCCCAGGTCAGAGGCAGCAGAGTCCCAAAGGCAGCGGCTGCAGGAGCCCCCTGTCTCCCCATGGCACCGCGCACCCCCACACCCGCACCTCCTCCAGCCCTCCTGAGCTCCATGCAGGAGGAGCAGCTCCTGTCTTCAGGCAGATACAGCCATGGATGAGGACTTAACCTCAAATTGTTTCCCTTGCAGTTTCCAAGTGATCTTTCTTATCAAGTAATTAAAAAATTTCCATAATTAGGCTGGAGAAAATCATGGCTTGGGAATGTTCCCATTTCAAAACAGCCCTGAGCTTTGTGCAGTGCAGGGTGGGAGCTGGGCCCCCCGGGCAGCACCAACCTCACTGCAGATGGGGCTCACAGTCCCTGGGCTCAGGGGGCGCAGCTCCCCACCGTGCAGCACAGGACTGCTTTTGCAGTCATGGTTTGAACTGCGTGGGCAGCCAGGAACCCCAATGTGCCCCCAGTGCACAGCTTGCTCCCAAGCTCCCCACAGCTCCCCAAGCACACAGGTCCCCTTTTAAAACTTGCCAGTACGTTGTTGCGGCTCCAATTAGAAACGAGCAACTGTTTCCACGCAGCCATGGACCGACTTTCCTTGAGAGCAGATACATTTATCGACAGGGGCTTCTTGACATACAAATAACGACACTCTTTTGGAGGCAGTCTGAGAGCATCCTGCTAAGAAACAGCTTCTGAACATCACAATATTGTTTCTGAATTGACAAACAGAGCCTCCTGGGCTTCATTACTCCACTCCAAGCACACGCTTTTGCATTTTTCTTTCCTCTGGGAATGACGAAGGGTTTGCAGAAGCTGGGGGCTCAGAACATTCTGGCACAGCTCCCAAATGGGCCGAGATATTGGGACAAGGGTTTGACAGCAGCAGAGCTGAAGCAGCTCCCACCCCTCTCCTCCACGCTGTGATTCCAGGACCTGCCTGCTTCCCACCCTGCAAACTCCGTAGCATAAAGCAATTCAATTAACTTTTCCAGCGCTCTGCTGAGAGCATCCATGCATAGATCCTCATTTATTTGATGTCAGCTTCGTGTCACACTCCTGGAAGCACACAGATCTCCCCAGTGATCTCCCAGTATATCAGCACAGGGTGCAGGCTCTTTTTTCAAAGCATCCAAGCAGACACCAACGCTGGGGAGCACATCATACAGAACACGATGCAAGAGCTGAGCATGGGCACAGAGCACACAGCACAGCACACCGGGAGCTCAGCGCAGAGCTTTGCACATTTGCACGCAGGATTATAAGAGCTGGTTTTATAAATGCATGCGGCGGATTACAGGACAAGGAAAAAATCCCACAGCACACATTATTGCCAGCCTGATTCTGAACTCCACACATGGCGAGAGTTCATCGTTAGCAGAGTTCTGCCGGCAGCCAGCAGGGCTGTTCCTGTCCCATCCAGAGCCACAGAAAAACACCTGCGAAGCAGCAGCTGCCACACAGCAGGCAGGTCGGACGCACCGTCCCGTCCCATCCTGGTGTGCAGGGTTTGCTCCCAGCCAGCGCAGCACAACTCGGGCTGCGCTCCGGAGACAACAGCGCTGCTTCGGGCTTACAGCAGAACACGGCGCTGAGGGCTGAAGGCGAGGGCAGCCCGCCGGGTGAGGAGCGTCCCAGCTCCCATCCCACCCCACCGCCCTCCCTGCCCGTTGCTCGACTCAATGACAAAAAGCGTTCTGTGGGCCCTCAGGAAAAATCCTTCGCTTTAAAAGCTGACAACCCCCCGCGCAGCCTCGCGGCGAACCGCGGCTCCGAGCCCAGCGCCGACCCCGCCGCGCTCCATCGCAGCCGGCACCGCAGGCAGCGGCACTCAGCGGTTGCGCCCAGCTGTGCCACGCGGTGACGAGCGCAGACGGGCGGCCACAGCCGCGGCTCCATACGGGCCGCGCCACCCCCGACGGCTCGCGGCCACCCCGGCACGCAGGCCGAGCTGCTGCCCGCGGTCACGGCCCCGCGTGGGCCGCACGCTGCGTGCCTGATGGCCGCTGGGCGCACAGGGACTCCGTGACCGGGGGACGCTTCACACCCCGCGGGTCGCGGACCTGCGTTGATCCGAAATAGCACGAGGAGAAGGGCTGCAGCCGGGGCTCCTGCCGGGCTCCTCGGAACAAGTTTCCCTTCCGACCCGGCGCCTTCCGAGTGGGGCAGCGGAGCTGAGGCTGCGTCCCCGCTCTGCCGCCCCGAGGCACGGCGCTGCCCGCTCCCGGGCGCCGGGGGGACGGCCGGGATGGAGAGGGGCAGCGGAGCGGAGCATTGCGGCGAGGGCACGGCGCTGACCCCGGCACGAATCCGGCTCTGCTCCTCGGAGCCTCCCGGCTCATCCCCCTCCTCCCACAACTTCGCTCTGGCCACAGCTGTCCCGACCCCGCGCCGGATCGCGGCCCCCGCACCGCCCGCCCTACCTGCCCAGCCGCCCGCCTCCGCCGCCGTTTGCAGCATCCTCCCGCCGGCTGCTCGCTCCCGGCTGGGCGAGCGCGCTCCCGGAGGAGGAGGAGGAAGAGAGGAGGAGAAGGAGGAGGGGGGGATGAAGGCAGCGCGCGCGCCGCCGCGGTCCCGTCCCCCCGCTCCCCCCAGCGGTACCGCGCGCATCCCGGGGCCGCATCCCGCACAGTCCGGGCGCCCCTCTGTCCCGGGGTACCCACGGAGCTGAGCCCCCCACCCACCTCTACCGCTGCACATCGCCCCCAAAGGGTTGGGGTCAGTGGGTGCCGGGGGGGCTCACAGAGAAGGGTGAGTGGAGGGCGCCCAGGGTTGGGGACAGATGGTGCCACCAACACCACGCACCCAGGTCTCGGTTTGGCTTTCCCCATCACCCCTGAGAAAAGGCTCCCTCATCCTGTAGGTGTGAGCATCAGCAGAAAGCTCAGCCTCACATAAACTTCACGCCCCGGGAGCAGCGGAGGCGGCACCAGGGGAGCTGATGTTTTGCTGGTGGCTCTGACCCGGAGCGCAGACCCATCGCTGTGCATCACACAGGGTGCATGGGGGGGTGGGGGGGGAGGGTCAGGGTTCAGATGCTCCAGGAGCACAAAATGGGGCTGCTGGCTACTCCTAAGCCATCGCTGCTGGAGCGCAAGCACCTGCAAGGCAAAGGCTGCTCTGCTGACATCCAGCTGCCTCGTGCTGAGATCAACAACCTTCAGAGTGCGAAAGCGTGTTTTCCTATCACTGTTGCCATCATTAATATTTTAGCAGCTCCCAGAACCTTTAAGCAGGGCTGCACGGTGCTGACACGGGAGAGCAGATTTTCAAAAGCCCCGCTCCCCACCCCAAGGAATAGTCTGTCTAGACACGTTATGTAACCACATTTTGCCCTCCTCCAGGACACGGCACAGAGGATCTCAAAGCACTTCACGAACTGCTAATTAAGCTCTGCAGCCCGGGTGAGAGGGAATTGCTCTGCCCCGCAGGGCTCCCCGGCCAGGAGCTCTGAGCAGATGCACTCAGGGACTCTCATCTCCAGCAGCTCTCACCCACACACTGCTTTGCCATAAAAGCAGAACCGATGCCAGGACAGAGATGTCCGATGGGCCCTGGAGCTGCCGGCAGAGGGGCTGAGGACTTTTGGGTGCTGAGCTCTGCTGAGCACACAGTGGGTGCTCACAGGCCGCCCTCAGCCCCAGGAGGTGCGACCCGTGGGCACAGAGGCAGAGCCCTCAGCAGCAGTTTCTGGGCCCCAGACATCAGGCTGCGTGCTGGCGGCCCAGCAGCACTCAGCTTTGCTTGGTCAGCCCCAGGTCCCCTTCCTGGTCACCACCTGCATAGCCACCCCCTCCAAGGAGCACACAGGGCCGTAGCTCCAGCATCCTTTCTTTGCTCACATTAACCCTCACAGCCTCTTCCTGCCCCTCTCCAGCCCAAACACACAGCTGGCCATCCCCTACCTTCCAGCCACGGGCTGCCCTGGGAACCCCCAGCTTCCACCGTAGCAGCAGGACTGAGGATTGTGAACACACCTGCAGCTGGGGGAGGCCTTGTTTCAAGGCAGAAGACCAGGTGGCACCAATTACTCTTAACAGGGCACAGATTTGCACCAGCTGAGGTTTTGAGTGGGGCTCTGCAGGTGCTCTTTGCCATTAAACAAATGGGTTTTGCTGATTAAATTCTTCACACAAATGTTTTCACTGGAGTTATCCTCACAATCTGCTGTACTTCCTGCACAGTGCAGCCCAGCCGCAGCTCCTTCCTACTCGACTGGCTCAGAGCAATCTCCAGCCTACGGCACCAAAGCTTATTCTTCTGCATGGCGCAAAGAGGAAGGGCAAAGCAGCGCAGTCCCCATCACAGCCTGCGGGCACAGGGGGACACGGTGCAGCCAGCAGAGATGGGGAGCCCTGCCAGGCCCCGCACAGCCGTTGCCCTGGGAGGAATCGGTCCCAGCTCCACTTTCCAGGAAGCCTCCCTGGCTCCTCGGTGGCCGTGCTGAGCCGTGCCAAGCTGCTCCAGCAGCTGCCGCGGCCATTCAGCAGCTGCTAAGCCTATAATTGCTCCTTGAGTCATAAATATATTTTTTTTCTTTGGTGAGAGCAGCTCTGTCAGGGAATTAAAATCTTTGCAAAAAGCCCGTGAAGATTTCATACACGTTTCAAATCCAGATCGATGCATCTTCGTGGCTGGGAGAAGGGGGAGGCAATGGGGAGACCAGGGGGGTTGAACTCTCCCAGCCATCACGGGTCTTTGGCATCTTTGCAGGGCTGCAGGGTCACAGGGCCACAGCTGGGGGACGTCGTGGTGGAGACGCAGATGGGAGGACAGGTGCTGCTCCACCGGCGCTTGGCAAAGCAGCGCATCAGGATGGGACGTGCGCCGTGCCGGGGTGCTTCGTGCCAGCCCAGATCAGGACATGGATCCATTGGTTGTGTAGCAGAGCACAGCGGACAGTTCAGAGGCTGCTGTGTGGCAGGGATGCTCTGTGCCCACAGCAGGGGACACGGGGTGCAGTTTGCCCCCTCCTGCCCCACAGCAGCTGGAAGGAGCAGAGGGCATCGCGTGACTTCAGAAAGAAGCACCGGGGACATCACTGCCATGTTTACAGGGTTGCTCAGCACCACTCACTCCTGAGGCCACCCCCACCCCCACTCCATCCCGTGCACTGACTATTTTTAGGTGCCAACCCTGCTCTGATGATCCCTGTGTTAATACTGAGAAATATCCAGGCAGGAGGAGAGCGGCTCTGTGCCCCACTGCCCTCTTTGCCAGACCCCCAGGGCTGCACTGCTGCTGGCGGTCGGGTGCCATCCCAGGCCCCACATCCATCCCTGAGCCCCAGCTGCTCACCTGAGCACCCCTGTGAGCACCAAGTCCTGCTGCTGGGAAAGGCGCCGGCACAGAAGGCAGGGCTCTGGCAGTGCATGGCAACGAATGGCAGCGCACAGCAGTTGTTCTTCCCTTCCCCCTGTAACTTTTAATTAAAACCTACAAAAGATGAGATAACCAGTCCTGCTGCATAATTGCAGGGAGTAAATTTTATTGTATAGAAAAGCAGTTTAAATTTTTAATAGACTTATATTTAAGGAAGAGCAACACTTTGAAGGGATCGGGTGGCGTTATCAAAGGCAAGGGAAGGAAGAAAGATGGGTTTATTACATGTTCCAGACAAAACTGTTGTTTTAGGGGAGTTTTGTGCTTCCTCCTAATGAGAGACGAATCACATCGGCTTCAGTTGCTGTAGGAGGAAAATTAAACCCAAACTGCCATGAGGCCCAGCCCCTGGCTCCCAGCTCACCTCCCAGCCACACTGCAAAGCTCACAGGCATTTCAGAGGTGGGACCCAATGGCTACATTAAATATAAATAAATTATCTACGCTTAATGTTTAAATGAAATTCCAGACCAAGCTTCCTGTTCAGAAAAGCATCGGCACAGAAATGTTGATGTGGGGGGGAGTTGGACTGAGCGGGGCAGAGGGACTGCTGAGCATTGAGACCCCAAGCATTGAGACCCCGAGCATTGAGACCCCGAGCCCAGAACGGCAGAGCAGGGCAGGGCTGGGGGGGCACCTGGTGGGGTGGTGGGGCACAGCTGCTCCTCCCAGTTCCCACTGCTGCCTGCCATCTCCTGAAGGTTACGGCTGCCTCTGCAGCTCAGAGAATGTCACCGAGGCCAACGCTGCTCCAGCGATAGAAATAGCCATCTCCCTGCAGAATAAGCCTAGTTCTCGTTTTTCTTTCTCAGCACCCCTCCCCCAGATGCAGGCTGCCCTCCCTGCAGGCTCCCCACCTCCCTGCAGCCCCACCTGGGTCAGGGGCAGACGCATCCCTGCTGTGCTGGATGCTGATGCTGCGGGTCTGTGCTGGGGAAACAGAGGCACAGCTCTGCCCACGGACGCAGCCCCACGCTGTGCCTCCACAGCTCTGCAGGCTGTGCAGTGCTGCTGCATCGGCTGCAGGCAACCCCAGCCGTCCTCAGGCCCCACACGGTGTGGACAGGACATCGCTGCCCCATCACAGCTTTGCCTGAAGCCACCGCAGGAAGCTGCATTGCTCACCCAGGTTTGCTGCTTAGCTTGGCCAGAGGAGATGTTTTTTATGCTTTAATGCAGCTGGAGCAGGGAAAGAAAATCACGACGGGCCCGTGGTGTAGAGAAATAGTAAAAGAGAAGAAATAAAAGGTGATGGAAATTGTTGAGCTCTCATTGCAGAAGAGAGGGAGCAGAGATACATTCCCTCCCATGCTGGGCTGGGCCCTGGCAGCCCCCACCTCCCCATGCCCACAGCATCCAAGAGCAGGCCGAGGGAACGGACCCACAGCCGGTGCCAGACAGAGCGCCTGGCAATAAATAAAGGGCATTGGGATACAAACCCTCCTGCCTCCTCATGCAGCCCTTCCAGGAGAGCATCACAGAGGAAAGCATCCCGCCCACAGCGCTGCCCAGCTGTGTGCCCACTTGGCCGCCAGCAGGAGCTGAGCAGCTGCTCTGCGGTGGGGCAGGAGGTGCAGTGGGGTCACCTTCGGTATCTGCACAGCCCTCACTCTGCAAGGAGAGCCGTATCTCATTTCTTCCTCAATTAGCTCCTGATTATCAGTGTCCCAGGGCCCCTTTCCAGTCTCTGTTTAATGCACCATTAATAATTCATTTCTCAGATAGCAAGAATGCAGTGCGAGGTTAGGGCTTTGTGACTAATAACTACCAGAGCAACCCTCATCTCCAAGGGACAAATGAAGGGAACAAAAAATAAAGTGAAAGAATCAAAGATAATGTGTTTCGTGGCCTTTAATCAAACACTGGATAAAGACTTTGATTACTCAGGTGAAAAACACACAGGTACACGTGTGCTCAGCAACCACAGGCTGCTCAGCTCCCACACCTCACTGCCACCACCACAGCCTTGCTGGCACCACCCATCCCAATCCCCATCCCATCCCATCCCATCCCATCCCATCCCAATCCCCATCCCATCCCATCCCAGCAGAACTGCTCCCAATCTCAGCACCTCCCAGGGGTCCCCCTAATTTATGGTGGGCAGGGAGCCAGGGGTCTGCAGGACTGGGCCCTGCAAAGTTTGAAGGAACACATTTCTGTCCTTCTCCTGCAAACAATGAATCAGGAATGCAGTAATATATGAAGCTCATTTACATCAGCTAATGAATGGTGTCAGTACACAGAACATCCCCATCACATCTTCTGCTCCTTGCCTGGTGGAACTCAGGTGGGTTTACTGGGACTGGAGCCCAGTGCACGTCTGGGGATTTCCTGAGCTCTCCTGTGTGGGGGGATGCTGTGATGGGGCCAGCAGGAGCTGCAATGGGTCCCCAGCACAGGCTCTGCTGGCTGGGCAGCTCCAGACTCCCAGCCCACAAAGGGGACAGGAGAGGGGGAATCCAGCGTCAGCCTTGAGGTGCGGCATGAAAGCACTGCCTTGGTGGCAGCTGCACATTACGTGTGATGGGTTTTTGACAGATCCAATTATGAAGCCAGGTCTCAGCAGAGTCACAGCCAGATATTTAGTGCATGAAGTGTTGTGTGGGAATTATCTGATATTTCTGCTTTGTGTTCCTGGTCCTCTCCAGAGCCCCGGGCTGTGAGGACTCCAGCGGTTATCTCTGGTCACCACGGCTGCCTGCACTGCTCTGCTGAGGCTCCAACCATCTGCAGGTGCAGACCTGCCCTGGAAATACCCCTTTATGAAGGCACCCCGAGCCTTCATGTGGGGCTGGAGCCACACTGCTCCTCTCTGTGAGAGTTTCCCTTTAATTTCATTTTCTCAATAGCAGCCGAGAGGGCAGCGCTGCACGCAGTGCTGACTGTGGTGCTGTATGGGAACTGCTGAGTCACGGCCTGAACCTCTGATTAATCACCTGAGGTGAGCCTTGAGTCAGCCAGAGGAGCACAGGTGAAGGCAATTCACCTGTGCTGCCGGAAGGGGTGGAGCCAGGCTCCACCCCTCCTGGACCTATTTAAGAGCTGGCTACCACAGGGGAAGGATCTCTTCTGGAGATCCTCCTCTTTTGGTATCTTCTAGTGAGCTCAACCCAAGGGTAAGCTCTTCTACTTATTCTCTTTTGCGATACTTGTTTGCTTTTGCCTTACTCTTTTGATTATATTGCAATTATAACATCTTGGTTATACAGGTGCAGTGATGGCAGGTGGAGAGGAAGGTTGGGATGAAGCTGGCAGCGCCACAGCCGTTGGAGCGGAGCTGTGTCATTGTGCCCTGGCTCTGAAATCCAGGAGCTGCCAGGCAGACAGATTTGCCTTTGCACCTGCAAAGCTGCTTCATGCTCTGCCAGCTGCTGCTGAGCCTGGGCACACAGGAAACTGCAGGGAGCAAATTGAGCTCTGCTGTGGCCCTTAAGCAGCCGCTCCTGGGGCTCCTTGGGGTGCCCACCGGGGACTGCAGCCCCTCTTGCCCCCACTGCATGTGTGAAAAGAGGGGAGCAAGCAGAGTGAAGAGGGGTGCTCGATTTTGGGGTTGGAGTTGCACCACGATGCACACTTTCCAGCAGGCTGGAATTTCCCTTGCTGCAGAGATTTCCCTCACTCTGGCTGCCCCAGGAAAGGTCACCTCTGCGTTCCCAGGCTCAGCGGAGCGCAGGAGCTTCAGGTGTGTTGGAAAGCAAAGCTCAGCCCCTCGCTCCCTGTGCCCACCGGTGCCACCAGCCCAGCCCTGCTGCTGCCCATCATCTGCCAGCACCGGGCAGAGGGACAGAGGGACCCAGCACTGCACTCAGAAAGGCCCCCCAGCACCCCTCTGGCTGCAGACCTGCAGGTTCTGAGTTTCCATTTGTCTGACTTTATCTCCAACCCTTCGGTTCTCATTATTCCTCACTCAGCAAAGTTAAAGGGCTTTTAATACCTGGCACTTTTCTCCCCAGGAAGGTGCTTGTGCACTGCAATCAAGGCACATCTCAGGCTACTCTTCGATAAGCTAAATAGATTGAGCTGTAAGTCTCTGTTAAACACCCGGCCTCAGGAAGGGCCAATCTGAGGCGACTCCAGGCAGAGGGAGCAGAGCTTTCTGCAGCTGGTGTACCGTTGCTCTGCGATGTGCCAGAGATAAATGAAATGGGCTGAATAAAAATAAATCCTTACATTGTCCTCGATCAGGAGAGCTCTGTGAGCACGCAGTGCTGTGGGCAGGCACTGCTGCAGGGCGCTCCCGCACTGTGAGCCCACCCCATGCAGAGCCCTCACCTGCTGGGCTGCAGGAACTCACCTGCAACAGAGCAGATAGAAAACACCTTCGTGGCACTTTTAGCCACAGAATTTGCTGCAGCAGCTGTTTGCTCCAGGTCTAATGGTGCCTGACTGTGCTTACAGGCAGGGAGTGATGATGGCCGGGAACGTAAGTGCTTTGGGGAGCTGAATAAGCAAAGATGCTCCAAGCCATGGGCTCAAATCCAGGGGTTATTGACAGGGATTTGTCAGTGCACAAGGACTGGTCCAGCAGCCCTCGCTAATGCCTGCATATCGACAGGGCAATTGTAGTGATGAAGTGGGGCTCTCAGCCTGTTTTAATCACAGGAGAAGCCTGCCCGGGCCTGGGCTGCACAAGGAAGGGGGTGGCAGGGGGACGTGGACCTGGGGAATGAAGACCCTCAGCTCCCCATGTCCCTGTGGCTCTGAGGTCAGAGCACGAGTATGCTGCAGACCAGGCGGGTGGGGGAGTGACCTGAACCGTTGATGGGAGGGGAGAAGCCCCCCGCCCCACCCGGAGGTGGCCGCCCTGGCACCAGGAGAATGGAGGACAGAGTTACTGTGGGGGTGGGGGGTGAGGGGGAGGGAGGGTACAGACTTCTCCCTCTGAAGGACAGTGGCTCTGAAGGACCAGCCAAGGTCACATCAGCAATCGCTGTCGCTCGGCTGCTCTCTGCCACTGCACCCAAGGTGCCCGAGCTCCAGGGAGGGGGCAACCAGGCAGGGCTGGGGGTAAAGCAGGGATGGGAGGAAGGAGCAGAGGTTGGATGCAGACCATGAGCTGCCTCCAAACCCCACACAACCCATCACAACGCTCTCGGGGTCCCATATTGCATGTGGTCTGCTGCACCTCTAAAGATGGGGAAGCTTGGGGCAACGTTGCAGAAGCTCTGGTTTGAAGGAACAAAGAGGATAAGGGAACAGCCAGCTCCATGCAGACTGAGAGGTCAGTGCCGCAGGCGCCATCAGGTTAATTCACAGCCTGGATTCTCCAGCACGAATCAGGGCAATTAAAGCTTAGCAAAATGATCTGGGGTCCCCGCAGAGGGGCCTTATCCTGGGGAGAGGGCACCGCAGCCCACAAAGAGCTCCAAATAACTCACGCGGCCTCATTACCCGGTTTCTGCGAAGCGGGAGCGCGGCTTCGCGCTGCCCTCAGGGACCCCCCCAGAATTTGGGCTGAGCCCCACGGCGGCCGCCGCTCCCGCACGAAGCCGAGCCCCCGGGGCGGCCCCGCACGGCGCCCGCAGCGGAACGGGAGCGGGTTTCCCTCTAGCGACCGCCGGCGGGAGAGCACAGCGGGGACGGACGGGAAGAACGAGCGGGGCGGGAGCACAAACGGAGCAACGCGTTCTTTGACCCGAGCCCGGCTCGCACGGGGAAGAGACCGCGCACAGCTTTGCAGATACGGACCGCGAGCCTTGACTACGCCGGATGCCCGCCTTCATAAAGCAGACGCACGCCGGATCGCACGCGGGCCGTCGGTTCGCTGCGTGGATGCGGCGCCGCGGGAGCAGCCCCAGCACCGCAGGGACGGCAGCCGCTGTCCGGTAGCGGGGGCACGGGCTGCCCCGTCCCGGCCCCGCAAGGCCGTTAGCAGAGTTCTGCGCTCACTCCCGCAGGATTGCGGCTGCAGAGAGCAGAGAGGTGCAGCCGCCTGCAGAGCTTGAAGTGATGTCGTGTCTCAAAGGCGATGGAAAGGTTCCCCCCGCCCCAGGTGTGGCCTGGGAGCAGCCCTGAGTGAGCCGGCACTACAGGGACTCGTCCTGGGTGCTGGAGCAGTACTCCAGGTAGCTGAACTCCTCGATGGGGAACGTCACTCTGCTCCACTTCTTGTACTTCTTCTTCTCATCCGGGGTCACCACCACAAAGTTTTTGATGCTGAGGATGGGTAACGTCACGTTCCGGTAGATCATCTCCATTCCCCACTCCTGTGTGGACAGGGAGGGGACACTCACACACGTGGTGACACAACCCTGGGCTGCAGGACCTCGCACCTGGCCCCATGCCTGAAAGCTGGAGGCAGCTCCTCGCTCCCAGCACACCCCCCCTTAGGAGCTGCCCTGACAGCGTTCCACGCGTGCAGCACCCACAGCCAAAGGGAAACGCAGCTCCTGTTTCTTGCTGCGTGGCTGAGTGACGGCCCAGGAGCTCACCTGCCTGCACTCACTGCACACAATGCGGCACCCGGGCTCCCAGTCCCTGAATGTCCGCTCAAAGTGCATTTTCCCAGGTAAGACTGTGTAATAAAACCTATAAGAAAGGAAACAAAAGACGCCCTGAAGGGGGTGGTCCTGGGACAAAACTCAGCTCTCCCGCAGTCCCACACAGCCCCTGTGACCTCCCCGGACCAGTGTCCCCAAGGAGGAGCAGGCAGCAGCCACCCCCCTGCTCTGGGCAGAGCTCAGCTCTGACCTCTGGACTCTGCCCGTCCCCTCCTACCTGAAGTTGGGGTTGATGTTCACGTGGTGCATGGCCTCCACTGTGCGGATGTCGCTGCCGCGGCACACAGCCTTGTTGCAGTTGACACAGTGGAAATAAACGTCATCCGGGTCGTGCAGCTGCTGCCTCTCGCTGCTCCTGTCTTCCTTCACTTTCCAGCTGAGAACAGCATTTCTCTGCAACTCCAGGATCTGCAGGGAGGGCAGACAGGCAGGAGGATGGGGTCAGCAAGGATGACACACAGACAGGCCACAGGTGCAGTAAGAGACGTGGCCATAGAGAGACGCAGCATCACAGGGAGGACAAGCTGCATGGAAGGACAGAGACGTGCTGTGCCATACAGTTCCTACTGTCCCTCTCCAGAAGCCAGCACTGCCTCAAGGGGAGAGCAGGCACCTAAAATCAGTGTGCAGAGGGCTTTGCCCACGGGCAGACGCAGGAAGGAGCAGTGCAGCCTTCCCTGCGCTCACCTTCAGGCGGTACTCCCGCTCAGGCATGGCTTGCACTGCGCTGATGGCCCTCTCCATGAGCTCCACCAGTTTCTCATTGAGCTGCTCCCGGAACACCTCCCGGCTGCTGGCTTTGGTGAGGACAGAGTACACACTGTTCTGGGCACGGGCACGACCCCGGGCCTGCAGCAGAGAGAACAAACACTGCGGCACGGCTGAGCCTCTCACACCACAGGATGCACAGGGCAGGGCAGAGTGCTCCTCCTGCACCCTGCAGCTCCATGGGCAATGCTGTGCCAGGGCTGGGCTCACCCCGAGAGCTGTCAGTAGGCACCAGGGGTGTGTGGGGGTCCCCAGGTGCCACCCAGGCGCCTCAAGGCGGGGGGGATCCAGGGTGATACCTGCACCATGGCAATCTCGTTGGTCATCAGCCTGTAGCGCACCACAATGTTGCACTCAGGGATGTCCAGGCCCTCCTCGGCCACACTGGTGGAAAAGAGCAGGTTGAGCTCTCCGCTGCGGAACAGTGCGATCACATCCTGCTGCTCATTCTGGGGAGAGAAGGGAGGACACTTCAGTGGCACCCCAGGACCGAGGGCCGCGCACGGATCCGAGCTCCTATCAGCACCCACGGCACGCACAGAGCGTGCAGAGAGGGGTCGGGCCGGATCCCCACCCAGTTCCATCCCATCATCAGCACTGCCCTGGAGTGCAGTGGGGCCGTGCACACCCTGGGCCCCTCACCTGGGTCATGCCCTTGGCCTGGTTGCTGTAGCCGGTCCCGGTGAGCACGGCCGCCCTGATGTGCCGCCTGCACAGCCGGGCCGTGTCGTGAAACCAGCGGAGCAGGCTGTGTGCGCTCTGCCGCGTCTTGGTGAAGACAATGCCACAAGATGACCCCGGGGGCTGGAAGTGCTCCTGCAGGATCTCCTCCAGTTTGCTCAGCCGGGGGTTCTCGTAGCGCTGGTCTCCGGCCAGCGCCAGCAGTGTGGCCCTGTTCTCTGTGCAGAGAGGTGGGTGTGAGGGCTGAGCAGCCTGCACCGCCCTGCTGCTCCCCTCCACCTCTCCTTTACCCTCAAAGGTGTTGGCCAGGAAGCGCTCAGTGGGGTCCTTTGTGTCCCTCTCATCAGCATAGAACTGCTGCAGGCACTGGAAGGCGTCCATCATGCGCACGGCGTCGTTGATCAGCAGTGCATCGTTGTACCTGCGCAGGTGCAGCGCGCACACCCGCGTCTTGCGACAAAACCTCTCTGCCGCTGGCAAAGAACAGTGACGGCGAGGTCACATCCCGCCCCACCAGCCCGTCACCCCCCAGGACCCTCACCTGGGCGAGTTCCTCACCTCTGTTCTCCAGCTCCACGATGCGCTGCTCGTACAGCTGCGTGCCAAAGTCCTGTGGCAGTCCGGGCATCTCCATGTGCTCCTGGATCTGTGCCATGATCTTTTTCAGCCGTTGGCCAAAGGGGTCCTGAGGGCAGAGCGGGCTCAGGACCCATGGATTGGGGATATTGCTCTGGCACAGCCAGCGGGGTTGCGGTGGTTTGCAAGGTAGGACCCAGGTGGGCTCTGGGTGAGCTGATTCCTGCAGTTGGCCTAATCCATGTGGGGGGTGAGCACAAAACAGCCAGGGGAGACCCCCGGCTCAGCAGCAAATGAGAGCTTTGGGGTCACAGGGAGCAGCACTGTGGGCTCAACCCACCACCTCTCACCAGCACTCTCTCCTGGCACAGGTCGTACTGCTTCCTGGGCTGGGGCACATGGCTCTGCAGGTGCTGTGTGTGCTTCTGTGCTGATGTGATCACCTCGGTGTCCAAGTTGGCGCAGATCTGAAAGGGGAGAGCCCCACAGGCAGCCCTGAGGCCTGGCAGCCCAGCACCATGCAGTGCACAGCAGGACGCCAGAACCCACCCCATTTGGAGCCCCAGAAGCTCAGGAGCCGGGAGCAGCACCCACCTGCAGGATGTGCTCCACAGCCCCTTTGAAGGAAGTTTCCCCCCCGGTGCCAAGGGATGCTGTCAGGCCCAGGATCTGCGGCAGGTCCCGCTGCCCGCTGAGCTTCTTCTGCAGGTAACTCAGCATGATTTTGTTGTAGACGGCTTCCTTGTGAGTGTGGTGGCACTCATCTATCACCAGCAGGGAGAAATCTGTGCGGGCAAAGCAGGGCAGCGGGGTGAGCCGCTCATCCCAGGGCAGCCCCCAGCCCGGCCGTGGGGCCCCACACCCACCTGTCAGCTCCACGTGCGCCTCCTCCTCCCTGCTGAGCAGCGCGTTCTGCAGGATCTGCGCCGTGCAGATGACCACATCGCTGCCCTTCGCCAGCTGCCCGAAGAAGCATTTATGGCTGCTGTCCCCGCTGACCGCTGCCACTTTGAAGGCATCGCGCAGGACGTGGAACTCCTTCTCCAAGTGCTGCTGCACCAGGTGCACCTGAGGGGCACCCAAAACCTCGTCAGTCCCGGACGTGGCCCCGCCGTCCCTGGGGCTGCGGGGTCCTCGGGCACCTTGTTGACCAGCACGGCCACCCGGCCGCCCCGCCGCCCCTCCAGGTGCCGCCTGCAGACGTGCACGGCCGCGCGGGTCTTGCCGGCGCCCGTGGGCAGCCACACGATGCTGTTACGGCCGCCCAGGGCCGGGACCACCGCCTCCAGTTGGTATCCGCGGAGCTCCATCGCCGAGTCCCGGCTGGGGAACGGAGTACGGAGGAACGGAGGTCGCGAAAGGAAAGCGGGGCCGCCCGCCGTGCCGAGCTGCGCTGGGAGGGGGAGCCCCGGCAGGGCCGTGCCGCACAGCGCCGCACCCCCGCCGCCTCCGGGCCGCCCCCCAGCCGGGAGCCTCGGACCTGAACAGAAACCGAAAGCAGGCGGAGCTCCGCGGCGTCATCGCGCTCCGGGGGCGGCTCCATATCGGCACCGTGCGCCCCAACCACTGCCCATCCTCTGACCCCCTGCCCCCCCCCAGGCACCGAGTTCAGCCCCCCCCGGTCCTGCCGCACGGTCAGGCACAGGGACAGCTGGCTCTGCACAAGTACATTTAATTAAAAAATAAAAAAAAAAGAATTAAAAAAAGAAACAAAACCAATGCAAATAAAAGAGTCACATGGAATGGGTGACGCGAACAGTGGGACAGGGTCTGGTCCCACCCCAGCAAGGCCAGTGAGCCTGTAGAGCAGCACCAGAGTTCACACAGCAAGGACAGCACGGGGGTAAGGCAGCAGTCGACCGAATGCGGGACGGGGGAGGAGGAGACATTAACGCTATGTGGGATGCACCCCAGCACAGCTCCCATAGATGTACGGGCACAAGGAGGGATGCAAACAGCCAGCCCCAACCCCGGGGCTGCAGGACAGCAAGGGGAAGGGGGGGGGTAGGCCCCCAACCACAGCAAGGAGCTGGAAGAGCCCCCACCGCTCCCTGCAGGGCTACAAGCAGTGGGGGGAGAGCAGAAGGCTGTGCTCCTGCAGGAGGGAAGAGCTGACAGAGGCAGCAGGAGGAGGGACATCCCCCAGCTCAGCACCTCTGCCCTGCAGTCTGGGGGTGGCCAGGGAGGTGCCCCACAGTACATTCAAGAAGAGGGGCCGGCGCTGCCCGTGCACGGACAGGAGCAGGGGCTGAGGTCCGTGCAGAACCAAAGCACTTGTGTGCCCCTGCCCTGGCACCGAGCGGGGGCAGAAGGCACAACCCTGGGGGGGGAGGCAGCCCCGCTGCAGCCCCCCCTTCCACAACCCCCGAGAGAGGGACTGGCAGCACCGCAGCTGCCCACCCCCCCTTCCCCAGCAGCAGCAGCAGCACGCCCAGCAGCAGCCCCTGCCCACAGAACGGGGCCGCATCCCGGATGGCCCCTCTGGGGGCGGCAGCAGCCCTGCCCCTCCCCGCCAACGGGAGCAGGGGGGGTCGTGACAGCCACGGCACATCCAGACCACCCCCTACTTGTCGATGAGCCCCCCTTCCTTCAGCTTGAAGTAGAAGAACTTCTCCAGAGTGTTGGCACACTTGCAGTAGTCGCTGTCGGGCGGGTTGTACTCGCGGCAGTTGGTGATGATGCGCTGCAGGTCGGCGATGAACAGCTTCTTGGTGACGTAGTAGCGGTTCTTCAGTCGCTCGGTCATGGTCTTCAGGTCTGGGGGTGGGAAGGAGTTGGGCCCCATCACATCTCATTGCCCCCAGCCCTGCAGGTAGGTCCCCCTCCCGCCACCAGCCACAGTCAGGGGGTCCCTGAAGGGTCCCATTCTGCTGCCCGGCTCGCCCCCTGGGACACCCCCTGCCCAGCACTGCTTTGGGGCACACTGCAATCCCCCGTTACCCCACAGTCCCCAGGCACCCACCAATGGGGAAGCGGATGATTTCATAGTAGTCCGGCGCCTCCGACTTCTTCACCGGCTCCATGAAGGGCCATGCGCTGGGGTGAGTCTGGGGGCAGAGGGGCAGAGTTACTGCAGCGTCTGCCCTGTGCCCACAGCCGAGGCAGAGCCGTGCCAGGGACACCCGGCCATCCCCTCCCAGGGACAGCAGGAGGGATGGCATAGGAGCGCACAGCCACCCCGCACCTTGATCTGGGCCAGGAGGTTCTTCAGGGTGTTGTACAGCTGGTCCGGATCCTTCAGCTCCTTCCTGCACGGCAGAGCAGAGCCCATCAGCACGAGGCTCCTGCACCCCAGTACAAGGCTACTGCTGGAGGGCCAGGGGTGGCACAGAGCAGGAGCCCACAGCTCCAGTACCCCTCACTCACCCCTTTTCCTTCCCCAGTGGTTTCCAACCCGTTTCTCCTGGAAGGAAAGGCTCAGCATCACCAGAGGCTGCCCCCATACACACAGCACAATGCTCCTCACCAAGAGGTCTGGATGAGCCCTGCCAACCCCCCCCCCCGACAGCATGGAGAGCTCACGGATGCCAGGGACGCTCTCGATGGGGATCTGCCGCACGCCCTCCTTGAAGCAGGTCAGGCCAGGGTAGACCTTGCGGATCTGTGCTTGCTTCCTCTCAATCAGCTTCTTGATGATCTGCAATGGGAAAGTGGCACATCAGCACGCACTGCGGGACATGAGACCCCGACAGACCCAGAGCAACAGCCAGGAGCAGCCCTTCCCCAAATGGCACTGCAGTGATCCTGTGAGCACGGCTGCAGGGCTGGCTGAGGGATGGTTCCCAAAGGCTGGCACACTCCATCCCCTCGCTTCTGGGGGAGTCAAAGGTACCTCCTTCTGCTTTTTGATGATGTGGGAGAGCTCAGTATAGGGGATGCGGGGGTTCAGCTCACACTCCATCAAGGTTGCCCCCTCGTAGTCCTTGATGTAGCCCAGGTAGCGGCTCTTGGGGACCTTGATGTCCTTGGAGAAGCCCTGGGAGGGGAGAAGTGGGAGGGAACTCAGGGATGGAGGGTCAGGCTGGGGGGAGCAGCAGGGAGAGGAACCCACCTGCTTCTTGAAGTAGCCAATGGCGTACTCATCGGCGTAGGTGAGGAAGTAGAGGATGTTGTGCTTGATGTGGTACTCCTTCAGGTGGTTCATCAGGTGTGTCCCGTAGCCCTGGGGGGGCTGCCATGAGACGGGGTCCTCACACCCCCAAGGCAGCCTGTAAGCCCTCCCAGGCGGGTTATGGCCTCACCTTCACTTGCTCATTGGATGTCACGGCACAGAAAACGATCTCGGTGAAGCCCTGGGTGGGGAACATGCGGAAGCAGATGCCCCCAATCACACGGCCGTCCTTGATGAGCGCCAAGGTCTTGTGCTTCCTGCGGCCAAACCGACAGTGAGACGGGGGGAGCCCCACGCAGCCCCCGCAGCCCCCAGCACCCACGGGTCGAAGACGAGGCGGGTGATGTACTCCTTGGGCATACGGGGCAGCTGGTGCGAGAAGACGTTCTGCAGGCCCACCAGCCACATCAGGATCTTCTTGTTGGACTTCTGCGAGAGCGAGTTGCCAATGACGTGGAACTCGATGATGCCGCGGCGCTCCTCCAGCCGGGCGGTCTCATCCCGCGCCGCATTGGCCGACAACAGGCTGGTCTGCATAGGGGGCAGCTGAGCCCCCCCCGGCCCCAGGACCTCAGAGCCCCCGAGATGCCAGCACCCCACGAGCTGCGCCCCACGGCGGTGCCGTCCCCGCCTGCCTCCCCAGCCGTACCTCAGGGCCCAGCATGGCAGCGGGGTCGGTGATGGTCAGCATCACCTCGTTCACCAGCTCCATGGGGATGTCGCCCATCACGCGGATCCTCTTGGCATCCTCCAGCGTCAGGCTCTCAGGCAGCTTCCGCTTCTCCCCTGGGGCAGCACGCAGCTCGTCAGGCAGAGCCCCCAGCACTGGGCTGGGGCTGCTCCCGCCCCCTGCACTGCCCTACCTGGCAGAGGCTCCGGCGTGCCGGTGTCCATGCTCGTGGCCAAGCTGCTGCTGCTGAGCTTCTTGCTGAAGAGCGGTGCGGTGGGCACTGTGACGGCACTGACGGTGGCTGCAGGAGAGCAGACAGCCATAAGTACAAGGAAGCCCATCCACGCTGCAGCAGTGACAGCACCAGCCCACCCATCGCCCTACGATACCTGGGCGCGACACCAGCTGGGCGCCCTCCGCAGCTGGCACAGTGAAATCCGCCTCCCATATGGGCGAGTTCTCACCATAGATCTCCTCCTCCAGCATGGACAGGAACCTGGCGGGGAGCAGCGTGCTGAGCTGGGTGCACACAGCCCCGAGGGGAGCGCAGGGGAAACGGCCGCGCAGACGGCAGCCCCGTGCCAGGCACCTACTTGGGGAAGTGGGTGAGGATCAGCGTGCGCTTCTCCGGCACCAGCTTGTCCTTCTCCACCCGGAACTTCTCCAGCAGCTGCCGGCGGGTGACGGTGAAGATGGACTTGAGGAGGCTGCGCCCAAAGACGTGCGTGGTCTCGTAGCGGGGAAGGCTGTCGCAGCTCTGCGGCACGTGGCAGTAGCACAGCCACCTGCGGGAGAGAGCGTGCGCTCCTGGGGCTGGGACCCTCAGCAGCAGTGCTGCTGAAAGACCCAGGCAGAGGTGGCCCCCCCCTCACCTGGTGTAGTTGACCTTGTAGGTGGCCACGTCATCGTTCTGCGAGCGCTGCCGGAACTGCGACGGCGTCTCCAGCTTCCAGTAGTTGAGGCAGAGCAGGAACATCTTGGAGAGCTCATACATCGTCTGCCGCTCCTTGGGGGGGAGGTGGCTGAACTTGTACTGCACGAAGTTCAGGACCCCCTGGGGGAGAGGAGTGGGTTGGGAAGCGCCAGGGCCGTGGGTCACCGCACCGCAGAGCCCAGCTGCCCACAGGCACCTCCAAGATCCAAGCAGGAGGCCTGGAGAAGCAGCGGGAGCAGAAGGGCCGCCACCGCCACCATCATGCGCTCACATTTTCCACTCTCAGTGACAAAGCTGAGAGCTCCGTGAGTTTGCAACACAGTGCGTGGAGTCACCATGATGCCAAAATGCCGCTGTGTTTGCTCGATTTAGGGTTTTCAGCCCAGCCTGTCCCCAGCTCAAGTCCCCAGCACAGCCCACAGCGGCCTCACCTGCTCGATGTTGGGTTTCTCAAACGGGGGGCTCCCCAGCGACCCCTCAACCACCGGCTGGCTCATCTGCAGGATGCACTTCCTGAGGAGCTGCGAAGACCCCATGGGACACCATCACCACCTCAATGCCCGCTCCTTCCCGGGCACCTCCCTTCCTGGGAGATTGGACACAGCAGCTCTGCAGCTTTGAAACGGGGCTCACAGAGCGCAGCTGCCTGCAGGTCGGGCAGAGGGTGACCAGCAGGACAGACGGACGCACCTTGAACAGGTAGAAATAGACCTGCTTGGTGTCCGTGTCCTCCTCCTTGTGCACTGACATGAAGAGGTTCTCCACATCCACCACCATGCCCAGCAGTCTGTTGATCTCCTCCTCCGAGACATTCTCCAGGTGGGACACGTGGTCGGCTGCGGCAGAGACAGCACGTGGTGAGGGGGGGGCACGGCTCCCCCTCCCGGGGGTCCCCGCAGCTGGGCCGGGGGGGGGGGGGGGGGGGGGCTACCCAACGCGTGGCCACAGCTGCGGCAGGGCTCGCTCAGGTTGGTCACCGGCTGCTGCAGGTCCATGCGTGGGGCGGTGGGAGGGTTGGGGTTCTTCCAGCCGTTGCACTTGCAGGCATCGTTAGCCTGCAGGAGGGATGCGAGAGGCCATCGCGCAGCAGCCCAGCGCGCGACGCAGCCAGCAGACGGCTGAGCGGCTTCACCCACCCACCGTCCAAAAGCCTCAGACCGTCGCAGCCCAACGCTGAACGCTCTCCCCGGATCCGGCTCAGGATCGCGTGCCCCCCGCCCGCGCGCAGCCCCGCATCCCCTCCCGCATCTTCGCCCCCGCGCCCCGCGCCCACCTTGCAGGCCGAAAACACCCCCAGCTTCTCCAGCTTCTTGCCGCGGGGGAAGCCCCGCACCTGCGCCTTGCGCTGACTCGCCCGCTGCTGCTGGCTGAGCCCGGGCCGCGCCGGATCGCTGGAAGCCGCCCCGCCCGCTCCTCCCGGAGCCGTTCCCCCGCTCCCCGCCCCGGCGTTCTGCGCCGCCGCCGTTCCCGGAGCCGGCGGGGGCCTCCCGGGTTGCGCGGCCTCCGGCTCCGCCATGCCGGGCCCGGCGTGCGCTCCGAGCTCACTGCGCCTGCGCGCCGGGCACGCCGGGAGCGGCGGCTCGCAGCGGGGAGGGCTGAGCGCGGCGTTACCGGGACGGCGCACGGCGCTCCGCACCCCCGCACGGGAGCCGGGCTGGCGGCCGGGCGCTCCGAGCGCGGCGTCCCGGCACGAAGGAGGCTCCCTGCGGGCCCATCCCGGGGCTCCGCCGGTAACGCGGGGCCGAAGCTCAGCGGGGGGCGCCGGCCCGGAGCCCGGGACCGCGGGAACGGATCCGCCGCGCCGCCAAATTCGGAGCGCTGCCGCACCCACGGCCGGCAGATACGGAGCGGACGGAGCCCGTCTGCCCATACATGGAGCGGCTCCGCCCGCAGCCCCGCGAATGGGCGCGGTTTGGCGGAGCGTCCTTCGGGGGGAGCCCCGCAGCGCCTGGAAGGTGCGAGCAGCGGCGGGGCGGTGCGGGGGGGCACGGCTGCTGTCCCCGGCCCGGCAGCGCGGCGAGCGTCCCGGCGCCTTCCCGAGGAGCCCAGCGCAGCGTCCCCGAGGGCTCTCCGTATTCGTGTCGCTGTGCGTGAGCGGGAGCCCCCCGGCCGCCTCTCTCCACCAGGGCAGCATGGGGAGACGTGCCGGGGATGCGCCCTCTGCAGCGCAGTGCAGCTCTCGGGATGGCCGTCCCGCTGCGCGAGCACAGCGAGGCCAAACCGGCAAACACACGAGCCGTATATGTAAAAGTCAGGGACGTTTATTACATATCAAAAAAATCTACACGCTTTGGCCAGAGATCCCCCCCCGTCAGGGCCGGCACAGCCCCGCTCTGCGGCCGGCGGTGCCCCAGCACCGGGCTCAGCCCGGCCCCGAGCTGCTCCATCACGCCTTGGCTCTCTCTGCTCCGTCCTCGACGTTGGCCACCGGCTGTGCCGCTGCTGCTGGCAGCTGGATGGGCACGTTCCTCTCGTTCGGCGGCGGCAGGGCCAGCCGAGGGGCCTCGATGCGCAGTTGCCCCTCGCTGGACAGGGAGCAGCTCAGCGCCTCGGCGTCCACCTCCTCGGGCACGTCCCACTCGCGCTTCAGCACCTCGTACTTGTAGGAGAAGGAGCCCTTCTCGTCCGTGCTCTGCGTCTCCTTCTGCCCCACCAGCACCACCTTCCTGCCCACCACCTTCACCGACAGCTGCTCGGGGGCGAAGTCCTTCACGTCCTGGCAGACGGAGAAGCCCTCCCCGGAGCCCTGGGTCAGAGCCGCGCTGCTGCTCGGTGCCCGCTCGATACTGACGCGGTTGGAGCTGCTCCCGCTGCTCAGGAGCTGCTCGAAGCTGCTCATGAACTGCCGAGCCCTTTCCATTTCCATCCGTATCTCCCTTTCCAGTTCAGCAAAGAGGGTGCCCGGGTGCGGCCAGAGGGTGCGGACGGGTCCCAGCCATGGGAACAGAGACCCGGAGGTGGGCGGCATGAAGTGCAGGCGGCAAAGCATCTCTGTGGTGCTGCGTCTGAGGCTGTGCGCAGGGCTGGAGCGGTGCTGGGCTGCCGCCGGGACGCGGGGTTTTATCCTCTTCTTCCCAGGGGTGTGCCCCTTCCAGAACGCTCTCTCCCCACGCACCCTCCTGGAGCCATCGCCTATTTTTGCGCGGCTGATTATCCGCCGGCCAAAATAGCAGCGCCTGCTTCTGGGGCCGAGTCACCCTCCGCAAATAGGGAGCTGCAGTCACCGGCGAGGCTCGGGTTTCTGCAAAGCCACCGTGATGCAGCACGCGGCACCGCCGGCCGAGGGGGCAAACAAAGCCCTCCCGCAGCCCCACACTGCAGCGCGGGTCACGCCGCGCAGGGACAGTCCCACCCCGATGGTGTCACCGCTGCCCGACGGCTCTCGCACTTTCCAGACCCACCCCCACGTTCGGGACTCCGTGCAGCCCTGAACGCAGCGTCTGCGCACCCTGCGTGGGGCGGGCAGGGTTTGCTTCGGTGTGTCCCGTGGGGTCCCGACGGCGCCCCGGCGGGGGGGACGCATTGCTGCAGGGGGGTCCTGAGAATGGGGCGGGGGGGAATGGGCCGAGGGGAAGGGAGGGCAGCCAGGAGGGGAGTCCGGCCCCGCTCCCTGCCGGGAAGCAGAAAGGCCACGGATTTTTGGCAGGGGCGGCTCGGGCATCCCGCTCGGAGGCTGAGGTGATGCTGCTAATTATAATTCAGGAGAGCAGAGCTGCAAGAGTAAGAGCGAAGGTATGTGGGCCGTGAGGTAAGAGGTGCCTCACCTCTGCGATGAGTAACAAGAATGAGCTGGAACGGGCCAGAAAGAACCGCGCTCTTCTCCCGAAGGTGACGGCATCCACGGGCCGAGGCCCCGCCTCCCGGGAGGGGAAATAAAAGCCGCGGGCGCCGGAGCCGGAGCACAGCGCTCCCAACTCCCGGAGAGGAAACAGCTGAGAGCAAAGAGCTGAGAGCAGCAGCAGCAGCAGCAGCAGCAGCAGCAACAACAACAACAACAACAACAACATCATCATCATCAACAACGATGCTTTGCCGGATGCACCTCGCTCCATTCGCCTCCAGCTCCCTGGCCACCCGGCTGGGCACGGTGAGGACCCTCTGGCCGCACGCAGAGACCATCTTCAGCGAGCTGCAGCAGGAGATGGAGAAGGCTCGGCAGTTCATGAGCAGCTTCGAGCAGCTCCTGAGCAGCCACGGACCCGTCACCGCAGAGCAGGCTCCAAGCAGCAGCGCAGCCCCGGCCCAGGGCTCTGGGGAGGGCTTCTCCGTCTGCCAGGACGTGAAGAGCTTCGCCCCCGAGCAGCTGTCGGTGAAGGTGGTGGGCAGGAAGGTGGTGCTGGTGGGGCAGAAGGAGACGCAGAGCACGGACGAGAAGGGCTCCTTCTCCTACAAGTACGAGGTGCTGAAGCGCGAGTGGGACGTGCCCGAGGAGGTGGACGCCGAGGCGCTGAGCTGCTCCCTGTCGCCGGAGGGGCAGCTGCGCATCGAGGCCCCCCGGCTGGCCCTGCCATCTGCTGCTGAGAGGAACGTGCCCATCCAGGTGAGCCCCGCGGCTCCGCAGCCCGGGGCAGCCAAGGATGGAGCTGTCAGCAAAGCCAAGGCGTGATGGGACGGAACGGCGGTCTGCATCGGGACCAGCAGAGGCGGCAGTGAGTCTTGGGCTGTAGCCCAGACGTCCTCCATCCACCGTGTTTTTCACTATACTGGAACGTTCTTCTTTTTGTATCCAATAAAAAATCCTTTTGCATAGAACCCGGTTGTGCTTCTTTTTGGGGGGATAATCGATGGGGTGGCTGAGCCTTGGCCTCGGCTCTTGGTGGGTGCATGGAGAGGGTACAACTCTCTCTGCTCTCGGTGCTACAGAGCTGACAGCAGACCCCCTGTGCTGCTCAGAGCAGGGTGAACTCCCTGTTCTCCCACACTACAGCATCTCCTGCACCGTCTCCACAGCCCTCATGCCCAGACCAGTGCCTCTAAATAGGAAGACAACTGAGCTGGAAGATGCTAGGTGGAGGCGTAGCTACTTTTCTCCCCAGGCAGCTTAGAAAGGGGCTGCAGGAATCCCTCTGGGGTGGCAGCGGCAGGCGGGGCAGAACCGGGCTGCAGCACTTGGGGCCAGGTCTAGGCAGGTCTGCAGGCATGCAGGCACAACGCCTGTTTTTGCCAAAGCTGCTCTGAGCTCATGCAGCTCTTCCTCACAGTGCCAGCAGCACAGAGGCTCTGCAGAGCACAGACCCAAACCAGAGTCCATCACAGCTGAACAGCACAGTGGGGCAGCAGCAGGAGACCCTGAGAGCATCACGGCCACAGCAGGGAGACGGAGACCCCGAGGCACGGGCCAGAAATGAAGTCCTGTCAGCGAGGAGCACTTGTACGAGAAACCAGCAGATGGCAACAGCACCTCGCTGTGCTCCCAACGCTGTTGAGTCGCGAGTGGGCGGCCATCATCCAACAGGTCCTTCTTTGCTGTTGGGGATCCAGCAGCACAGACGAACCAACCCGGAAGCAGCGGGATCTCTGACACCTCACGAGGGCTGTGAGCTCCTCCAGCAGATGAACAGAAACACATCAGCATCCTGTGATGACAGCGCCCACCGGGGGCAGAGGCATTTGCTGACTGATATTTGAGCACGTTACCCGTTTGTCCAACTGTCACAAACCCCAGGCCCGACGCACGCTGCTCCTCCCACCTCCCCTCAGCTCCTGCTGCAGCTGTTAGCCTACAAGCGATGGCGACAGACAGCTCTCGCTGTTTACCTCCACTTTGCCGCTGCACGCTCCGCTGAGCACAGCAAACCCGCGCAGCTCCTCCTAACAGCAGGCGCAACTGCAACTCCATGCAGGAATTCCTCCCTCCCGAGGCGGCTGCTGCAGAAGCACGGCCAAGAACTCGAGGAGCAAACAGCACGCGCTGCTCCCTGCCGAGGGAAGGATGGGCACAGCGCTGCTTACAGGCGAGCCCTGGCGGAGCTGGCTCGGCACACGGGGACCTTCTGGTCCGCCCCCCTTCGCTTGAGCTGGTTAAGAAACACGAAGGTTGTTGATCGTGGTAGGTTTATAAAAATTTTCTTTTAATCACACAAAACGGAAGTTTGTGATGAAGATTAGCTTGACAGTTCCTCTTAAATACCAGTATGCATAAGACACTGCATTAGGCACTAGGCAGCAGCCAACATCAGTTAGAGTCTGGCAAGAGAAGCCATTTTAATACCTCCCTTCACACCGTGGGGAATTACAGGCTCTTGCAATACACAGTTTTCACTGACAGGTTATCCGAGGTTTCCCCTGCCCCACTTCTGTACATCAGCAAACCGTGTGCATTCACACCAGAGTAGGGTTAGCATTAGTGGCATCACAACCATCAAAAAAAGACAATTTTCTATACAAGATTTCTTTTCTTTTTTTTTTTTTTTTTTTTTTGCAAAAGTTGCAACAGGATTAGTGCATGACGACAGAACCAGAGATAGAAAAGAAGTTGGCATGCTAGAGTCCAACACAAATAAAGACAATAGGCAGCTAGTTGTATGTACTATATTGACAAGATACTGATTGGTTACATGAAGAAACATACAATACAAAATACAGAAGAAATCAGTTCTTCTTCCCTCTGCCCCACCCCAAAATACTCATAATTGATTTGGTCAATAGGAGGCTGAAGAGCCAGAGTTTGTCCCCATAATGCTACACCTCAGTGGTTGTTCTGGGCACATCGTACTGGCATCGCCCTAGCTTCTACTCGTGGGTAACTCTACACCAGGTTCTCTAGTCTCAATATCCCTTTGTTTCCAATAGTGAACTACAGTACTGTGGGACCTGGGTGCTGCTGGCGCTCACCCGTGGGAAGGAAGAGCTGGCAGGGCAGACACCAGGTCACGCATCCACCACCAGCAGGAAGAGGGAAGAGCAGAAGTTCGTATATTAAAAAAGTGACTTAAGACTTAGAATTGAATTAGTATTTGTACAGAAAGGTGCGGGTGGAAGAACTCCCTCCAGCCTATGATCAGAAAGGGATGGAGAAATCACAGCAGCCACTGGCAGCCGCTCTACGGTAAGTGCGATTGTTAGCGTGGGTTCCAGTCACGTCCTTCGGGGCTCTGTCCGGTGAGCTCAGCTGCTCAATTGCTGCAGCACTGGCTCCTGCTGGGCTGGCTGCTCTCCTGAAGGTCGACCACCCGATTCCTGCCTGGACCGCCTGGAGCGTTCTGGGGTTCATTTTTTGGCAGTTTCTTGGCTAGGAAAGAAGCAGGATCAGCAGGCTGCTCTTACAGAGGCCGATCTCCCCCCGCAGATCACACGCTGAGCTCAGCTCCGCTCAGCCCAAGCCTCCACCTCTCCAGGAGCTCAGGGCCGGACGCTGCCGGCAGCACAAGAACATCCAACCTGCTGTGAGCTGTCATCAGTTCTGCTCCACCCTCATCCGCCCCAGATAAAGGCAGAGGGGGAGCACGGTTTGCACCACCTGGGTGACTTCACACACAGGCCTGGCAACCTGGTCACACACACACTCCAGCAAGAGCCTCAGAGCCTGGCTGGCAGATTCTGTGGCTTTCAGTAGGCTGCGCTGCTCAGAGCTGCTCCACGCAGCCTTTTCACACACACACACTCACCTATTGCCATGAAGATTTCATTCACATTCATCGCTGTCTTTGCTGACGTCTCCATGAACAGCAAGCTGTTGTCATCTGCATATGTTTGTGCATCCTAGAAACAATCACATTAGAGTGATAAAGGCATCCTGCCAGGAGGAGGCCCCACACGCTCCATTTGCTGGCATACTAATGACTGAAGGCAGCCTCTGCCCAGCCCAAACTGGGCCCTTCCAGCCCAGCACAGCCCTGCCTGGCCTGGACAGCCGGGGACAGCACTGACAGCAGCACAGGACTCAAGTGCCAGCAGAAGAGCCAGGATACAGCAGCACAGGTTGGTTGTGAGCTGCATGTGGACTCTATGACTCAGGCAACTTGACGCCTTGTACTTTGGCTGGCTGGGAGTTGCACACACCTCACAATGTGCTGCAAGCAGTTCTGGGTGCAGGTCCTTGAGATAAGAGCTTCTACTAAGAAATCTGCCTCAGACAACTTGAGGTGAGTCGTGAAGACTAGAAAACAAGCTTCAGGTGGCTTATCTAAAAGATGCCATTCCATACACCGATGAAGACAGCCCCTGATAAGTAAGGCAGCAATAGTTGATAATACAAATTTGTTCTCTATGGGCCTTCATAACTTGACATAACTGTTAGCAACAAGAGCTACAAGTATTGTGACAAACCTACATGAGGAAGGCAGGCAAGGGGCACCCTGGGGTCCTCAGCAGCATCGATCTCAACTTCCACACTTTTTCCTCAAAGTATTTTTGACATAGACACCTCCTAGAGCTGACCAAAGAGCTGCTTTCCTGTCTGCTCAGGTAGCAGCCAAACCAGATTCCCACTTACCTGGAAGTCCACAGCTCTCTTGGTAGCAAGGTCTGCCTTGTTTCCTGCTAGTGCAATTACAATATTGGGGCTAGCCTGCCTCTGCAACTCTTTCACCCAGTTCTTGGCTCGTACAAATGTGTCCTGGAAGTAAACAGGAGGCAGTCAGGAAAGGCAGCCTCTTATTAACGCACAACGAAGATATGATTAGAACAAGTCTTTCCTGTAAGAAGCATTCTGCCTCTACAGCACTTTGTAGCAGCATTCTTTATCAGCTTACACAGCCTTGCTCAGAAACAAGGAAGTGGCCATGAGCTTGAGAAAGTTTGACCAAGGCACCTGTAGGCCAGCATCTGCAGAAGCCCTAAACCCAAAACTCTCCCAGGGAACGGAGAAGCATCAGATACAAAGGCAGATGCCCCTGGGGGCCCCGGCGCAGTACTCACTGTGTTGGTGATGTCGTAGACAACGATGGCGGCCTGGGCACCTCGGTAGTACATGGGGGCCAGGCTGTGATACCGCTCCTGCCCCGCCGTGTCCCATATCTCAAACTTCACCGTTGTGTCATCCAGACAGACCGTCTGCGTTAGGAAGGCAGCTGAAAGAGAACGGGTGTTTGCCTCATCTCCAGCTGGAGAGCTCCTGCAGCAAGAGCCAGCAGCTCAGAGCAGATCTGCTTTTGCACAAGAGCTGGCAGAAGCCCCAGCCAGGCCAGCACACCGCCGCCTGCCGTGCGAGTCACAGCTCTGCCGCGTCACAAGCTGCTTACATGCAGGAACCAGAGAGCAACAGAGAGGTGGCCCCGAGCAGCCAGCAAGCAGCCTGCCATTCAGTGCTGCTCCCTTTCCCAGGGGCCACCACCCCGATCACGCAGTACAGCTGAGCACCCCTGGGATTTGCTTCCAGGAGTGCTGCACTGCCAAAGCGCTGCGCTCAGCCCAGTTCCGCTGCGCTCCTTGGTTTAGAACTGGTGCTTTTCCCGTTCCAGTGAGCACAATGCCACCTTCATTTCAGTCCCAACACAACCAGGCTTCTACACGGTCTGAGGTAGAACAGCAGGTCACTCACGCAGCCCCTGTGGCAAAGCACTGAGTCTTGCCTGCCTGCAAGCTGTCCCACTCCCCACAAGGGTCACAACAGGGACAGACGCAGCCCCTCGGTACACATCTCCTCACATTACTGCCCAGAAGGCTGGGTGCTGACTGACCTTTGATTGGTGACACCACACTGACTATTTTAAGCTGAAGATCTGCTAGGCCTGAAGGAGTTGTGGAAACGGTTTACTTGATCAGGCTACAAACAAGACCGATATCCCAGGTCCCGTTCAGAAAACGTAATTAAGGGCTATAAACTCAGTTCTAATTAGAAGCAGGAATTCAAATACTGGAAGATGCCTGAGAGGCAGAGCACTCGTGGTTGCCATAGCACTGCTCTCTATGCACTGATCTTCACCCTAACGAATCGCAGACCGAGAGTTAAAGCATTACTGCCTATCTATAGCCATTAATGCTGCTGATAGCCCGGGCTGCATTAGCAAGGCCAGCATCTTTTAACCATCAGCACCCAGCGTCGGCGCTCACCTCCAATCGTGCTCTCCTGGTACTCGTGGAACTGCCCCTTCACGAAGCGCAGAACGAGGCTGGATTTCCCCACCGCCGACTCCCCCAGGAGGACGAGTTTGAACTGGCAGATTTTGTTCCCAGCAGCCGGTCCATTCGGTCGGGCGGCTCCACCTCGACCTGCCATTGTGGCCTAAGTGCAGGAGTGCCAAGAGATGAGGATGCTGGAGATTCTGCACCGGATCCACCTGGAGGCAGGTTGCAACTGGAAGAGGAGGTCAGAGTTAGTGACACACTCCCGGAGCAGCCCTACCAGTTCCAGAGGTGGTTTTGACCCTCAGCCTCCATCAGCACAGGCAGCTGTTGCTCCTCCTCACTGTGGAAGGCTACTGGCTGCACGTACCGCCGCACATCAGGCAGTTTCTATCAGCCAGCAGCTCCCACAGCACCTGAGGTAGCCTGAGCATCCTCAGAGCAGGGATGCAGGAAGAGGAGCTCCCCCCCACAGGCCCTCCAGCACCTCCACTGTGCCGTGCTGCACACCTTGCTGGGGCAAGGCAGGCAGAACAGCCAGCACGCCATCAGGTTGTCAGAGCTTTGTCCATTAGAACATTGCTCAGTGATGGGAGGTAACCGAAGCTGACCTGAACTCCTTCCTCCTCTCCTGAGTTCAACCCGCGGCGGCTTCAGACTGCCAATGAAATGGAGGTGTCTGCAGGCCCCATGCAAGCCATTACAGAGCACTGACACTCCTCCAGATCACAAGAGCAAGTTGTTATGCTCAGATCTGTGAAGGCCCTCTTACAAAGCTGTTCAACACTGCATCTTCAAGCAGTCCTCAAGGCCACCTCAGACCTCCTGCAGCAGCACGGAGGAGCTGAGAGCAGCCGGCCCAAAAGCAGCGGCCCCTGCAGCACCGCAGGTAATTATCGCTGAGCAGAAGTCTAGACGACTTATCTGAACGCAGGGGCAGCACCTACACACAGAGCAGCACCAGACCTCCGGTGTTGGGCAAAGCACAGCACAGAGGTGAGACGAGCTGTTCTACATCTGCAGATAACCTCGAGTGAAGCTCAGTGCCTCCCAAGCCATTAAGCACAGTGAACTGCATTCCTGTTCTCAGCTGCAAGCAGATAACGTTCCAAGCACGCAGTTCCACAGATCTCAGCAGATTTCCTGTATTCAACATGACTCCCACTTCCTGTCAGTGACAAATGCTACAACTCATCGCATCTGCTCCGTATCACCACTTTCCCTTCAACTCTCACAGCCCAAGTTTCTTGACAGACAAGCAGCAAACAAAGACCTGACGGGCAGTTCCCCCACAGCATGTCCTGAGCTCCAAGGAAACACCTTTTTGCTCAGGGTGAACCCAGCAAGCAGCACTCATACGAGCAGGAGCCCTGGAATGGTGTCCCGTGAGCTACGCTTCAGAGCAAAAGCTCCAGAGAATGCAGTGATCCACGGAGACATTCAGCATGAAATCATTTTGACCAGCAGGCGAGGCAGTCAGAAAACTACTGCCACAGCAGTGCAGCAGCACCAAGCACTGAAGCAGGCAGGTGGGAAAGAGGCCTTGAGGAGCCACGCACGAGCAGCGAGACGCACGAGAAGCCCAAGTTGTTGAGCAGCCGTCGACTGCAGCGTGTGACCAGAGCCTGCCTCCCATCCCAGGAAGGACAAGCACTGTTTTGACAGGACGAGAAAGCTTGAGAGGAAGCACACAGCAGCAGCTGGTTGTGCTGGACGGCGAGGAAGCAGCACTTTGCAGTTCTGGCCAGGAGCTGCTCGGCTATCACCGGGGCTCAAGGGGCGCAATGGAAGCCCCACATCTGCACCAACCTGAGGAATTTTCTGCCTGTGGCGGTTCCTCCTCTAACTCAAGACTGCAAAGCAGCAGCTTTTGCTTGCTTAACCTTGTATTCATTTACCAGGGCGGTCTATCAGCACACTGGTAAGCTCTGTCACCACCTCAGACTAACATGCTGCACGTTAACAGCCACGTGAATCATGCCTCAATTGAGCTATGACCTCCTGAAACATGATAGGGGTGATTCCCAGAGCAAGGAGATGAGCCTGTTGACATCCTCACGTTTTGTGACCTATATTTCAGAGACTTCTTTTACCATGAATTCAGTAGAACTGAGCAAGCAGGTCTATGTGCAGCTGGCAGAAGAATCAAGTTACCAGAGGACTGCTTCTGCTCTCCGCTGTGTTACAAACGATATCATGGCAGATTCGTTGGCTTACAACCAAAATACTCAAGACAAAAGCCCCAGTGAAATATTTATCTTGTTAAATAGCTGACAGCGTTACATGAGTTCCTTGGCAAAGCAGCCCTGAAGGTACCGCGTGGTTTTGCTTCACCTACCACCGAATGGCAGCCAGCCGCCAGCAGGGAGCCTGCGCTGCCTTGCTCCCACTGAGAGCTGCTGCCTGCATGGGCTCACAGCACGCCGTGCCCGACCCCAACAGTGCAACGCGTGCTGAGTCCTCTCCACACACACTGCTGCCTTAGGAGCAGCTCTGCACAGAAGCAGCGCCAGCTCCACGTTGGATCTGCTCTAACACTCCAGCTGCAAGGCGCCGTGCCTCCCCCCCACAAGCAGCGGTCTCTGGTCAGTGAGGCTGAGATCTGGAGCAGCAGCTCTGTTAAGGAACGAGTCACTGCCGTTGTCAGCTGCCACGCCACAGCCTTAGAACACCGATCTACAGACCTACATCAACCTCTGCCATGTGCTCCTAAGGTTGTACCACTATTTTAAGTCACAACTTCTCCGCAGAGCCTCCTGCCCAAAGACCTGAGCACATTCATTTCAATTTAGAGGCAATCAAGTCTCCAGCAGGAAACAGTTAACATTTTTGTTGGCTGTCTACAGTCCCAAGCAAACGCAGCAAATGTAAAACCAGCTCTTTTACATGCTTCTAATACATGTATCTGCCTCCCAATATCTGCAGAACGAAAACAAAACAAACTCCAGCATCTGATATTTCAAGGCACCAGCCCAGTTTCTGCTCAATCCACTGCAGGTGCTGCACAGCTGGGCATCATCCCACCAGGAACCACAGCTGGGAGACCCAGAGCCAAGAAAGCAGCAGAGCCCTTCCCACCGCCCCACGATGACAGCTGAATCCTGGCCATCGTACTCAGCAGCTGCCCTTTAACAGAGATGACTGACGTCCCAACTCGATGAACAAAGCTCTCCGAGCAAAATAAACCCTGCACAAGTTTAGAGGCAGGTGAAGCTCCTGCTGCTTCCCAGGGCAGCAGCCCAGCTGAGGGCTGGCCTGGGCCACAGGGCTCAAAGCTCAGCCCAAGGCAGAACACTGCACCATGAAAACTCTGCTGAGGCTGAGATTAAGCCTCATCTGCCAGACTTGAACAGGGCAAGTTGCTCCGAGCCTCTCAGGAAAGGAAGCCAGAACAGCCGAGCACCCAACAGAGCTCTCTGGAAGATGAGGCAAGGACTGCAGCTCTACAGCCAAAGGGAGCTGCAGAGCCAAACTCTAACTCTGAAGCAGTCAGCTATAAAACTGCTTCTCTGGCTTTTTATTTCCTTTTTCTTAGTAGGACTCTCTATTGAGAACTGTCCTTTTTCTTCATCCAAGTGACTCAGCCTACATACACAGCACAAACCAGCTACCTCAGCTCTGGGAACCGAGCAACATCTCCAGGATCTCACTCCAACTTTTGCAGGCTCCAGGCCATCCTCAGCCACACGCACTTCATTCATTTCCTGAGCAGAACACAGAGAACATCCTGCAGGGGCAAAGCACGAGCAAACTCAAGTTGTGATTTCAGATTCGTTTAAGAAAGCCACCTCAAACACCTTGAATATTCCCAGCTGGGCACTGAAGCCGTTCCACTGAGTTAAGCAACAGCAAGGATCCACTCTGACTCGCTCCCCCAGCAGCACTGCTGTGCTGTTGGCTCTCAGGCACAGCGCCTTGCGGTGCTCATGTCCCCCAGCCTTCTGCTGGCCTCTCACCCCCCTCCAAAGATGTTCAGCAATTGTCCTTTACCACAAGTTCCTGAAAGCAGCTGATAAGATGCAAAGCTATTACACTGGGATACGGCCTTTGGAGGCACAGCTTTGAATGCTCAGGCAGCTGAACGAGCAGCAGCACCGGGAGTTATTACCATGTTGGCCACACTGGCACTACAACGAAGCTCCATGCCTAATCCAGCAGGAGTTTTAGTTCTGCAGAACAGCATGACTAATTGCTTTCAAAACTGCAGCTAGCGTGCTATTAGATCACCACGGGCTGAAGAGAGAAACGTGCAATTAGGGCAGGCTGAGGTTCCGAGCTCCTGCCCTTCCTTGTGCTTTGGGAAAGCATTTGAGCCTGTAGGTGATCCACATCCCCACCTGCTGACACCACAGCAAGCGAGCTCATTCCATAGCAGCCTGATGGAGACCCAAGCGTGCGAGCTTCCAGTGCAGCTTCAGTCAAGCCATGGAAACAGCACGCTTGTAAGGACTGCTTTGAAAGCAGCAGGATGAGAGGCGGCAGCTTCCGAGCAAGTGTTAGCAAGACATAAATTGCAGCACACAACTCCTGCAGATGAGTTCTGCATCACCTTCATTTTATACAGGCTTCTCACCGGCTGTATGGAACAAAGCCCCGCATCCCAGGTACCAAAATCCCCCGCTCCCATATCAGCCCCCCTCGGAGGTCTTGCCTGCGTTCAGTTATTCTTGGCACTGCAAGAACTTCGCCCAGTGTCCAGAAGCTGACGCACTGCCAGGTTAACAATACTCAAGTTTACTGCGAGGACCAACTCAAAGCTGAACTAAGTTGTAATCCTGCAGGCAAGGCTCCCATACCTCCTATTTCTCACTCTGCACGCTCTCAAAAGACTCGACTTCATTCTGCCCACAAGTCCAGCAACACACACCCATAGACAGCACCAGACAGCAGAGCAGAAAACAGCCATCTTCACCACCAGAGTCAGTGACCTTCATAATATCTTTCCCAGACTGCACAAAGATCTCCTGCCTCCAGTGGCTCCTTTTTTGGAGCGCTACCATATCAAAGCAAACACGAAAACCGGTGTTTTCTTATCTGTTTATGTAGGACAACTCCAACAGCTCGTTCCCGTGCCCCAGGAGAATTCAGCATGCACATCAGGATTTAGACAGAGCACTATTATTCCCCATAACGTCTCTTCCAGGAAGATTTGCTGTTTCTGGCTCACAGATGGAAGGTTTTCATGGTTGCTGACAATTTCACAGAACTTGCATAAGAGGACTTCAAACTTCACATCCCAGGGGAAGAAAAACGCTGACTCTGCCATCCCTACATTCTGCCCTCTTCTCAGCACGCTGACCAAAATACTTCAGGCTACACCCACTTCATCAGAAGCGCTCCCATTTCACTTCCTGTGTCTGGAAGGACTTGGCACTATTCCCCCTCCCTTCCCAAGGAGATGCGTGGCCATCCAGCACCTCACAGCAGCACTGGGCTGATGAGCGGCGGGGCCGGAGCAGTACAGAGCTGCCCCCCCTTCCCATGCAGGGCTTTGCTGCAGTGACGACAATTTCACTTCTCATCACTGCTCCTCCACACCTCGAGGTTTGGCCAAGCACGCAATACAGGCTGTTACTCAGCTTTGTTGCAGTCGGTGCCCAATGAACTACTGGCTTCACTGTTACAGCAGTGACCCAAATCCAACTCTGTCCATAGTAAAACCAGGTAAGTGTTTGACTTGACTACATCCCACACCCACCTGTTGAGCTAGCTGCCCCCTGTACTGCTCTCTAACTGAAACCCTTCCTCAGAACTTCCATTTTATCTTGCTCCCTCACCTGATGGGGTATTAAAGCCTTACTTAAACAGCCTTAGTGCCAGGCAGTGCAGGCCCCTTATCTCAAAATGGACGTAGTTTGAATTAGCCTACGGTATCTCAGCGGGAAAAACTGCCTATGGAGGTAGACTTGCTATGGAAGAAGTTGACTGTTAGGGCGTCCTGCTGAGACACAGTTATTGAAGCCAACATGGCTTTTCTTAATCTTACATGGTTGTGCAGACTCTAGCTTTACCTGCTGTCCTCTCTCCAGGAGGGCCTTAAGGCCAACACTGCCCTACAGCAGTCTACAAACACTGCTGAACTCCTCACCCATTCCAGTCACAGCTTTCACTTTTTAGCCTGAGCACAAAGCCTTAAAGTCAGTGCGCAAATGAGCATCAGTGGGACGTTCCAAGGAAGTTCACTCAAACAGCATGGCACATCACACCAACATGAATCAAACTTCTTTCTTTCTATGGTCTCAATCAAGCTTCAGGGAGCCGAGTCAGGACTCCAGTTCAGCGTTACACCGCATGAGGTGTCATGCTTTAAGCAGGGCAGCTTGGGCATTTGGAAAGCCACCAGACAAAAAACTAAGTACAGTAGATGCAGCTTGTTCCACATAGGACTTAAAATAGCATCTCGGTGTACTCTTCCCTCTGATTTCCTTACACATTTGGAAACCATCAAGGTCAGAGCTCCAACAGCCGCACACAACAGCAACAAGTGAAGGGCCATAACTTCCCAGCAGGCTGGCTCACAGCGAGGTGCTGCCATTAACCACGCGGCTCTCAGAAACCAGAGCTCTCAGTAGCATCTTGAGTATGACCAGAAACAGCAGCAGCTGCCAGCACAGAACCTCCATGGGCAGCCTGCTGCTCACCGTGCAGCTGCAGGATCGGCTCTGTGGGATCACACAGCAGCTGTGCCAGGCAGCTGGAGGCTGCTGTGTGTAAACATGGAGCCACGCGCTCGAGGTCCCTTCCAAGGAAAGGGCAGCACTGAGGTCAGCTCTATGCCACCACACTGAATTCCGCAAGCACCCCAGAGCACAAAGAGATGGTGTTTCCCATCAGCAGCAATCCAAAAAGGTCTACACAACTACTTCCAACAAATAAAGCCACAGTCTTCATTTAGGCCATGCTCTGCCTAGGACCCAGCTGGCTTCCAGCCTTCTGGAGCTCCTACGCCCACCTCAGCACAGACTGGCCACAACAAAAGGCCGGACAATCCTTGCACGCAGCACGCCTTCCTCAGATCCCATTCAAACTCCAAGCAGCCACCGCTGTAGCACAGCAACACGAGAACGACCAGACAGGGGAGGAAGCATTTATTAAAAGCAGGCCGCAGCAAGCAGCCGGGCCTCTCCTGCCCTATCCGTAAAGGAAAACGTTCCAGCCTAGGGCCGCCCGAGCAGCGGCCGCCCCGCCCGCCCAGCACAGCAGCCCGTGCACGGAGCCCTCCCGGTGCTGCCGGCGGGCAGCGCTCCGCTCCCAGAGGCCGGCAGGGCCGGATCCCCACGGGAAGCGACCGACCGACCAGCGCCGTCACCCGCTGAGCGCCCGGCCGAAACACGGGGGCGCGCACTGCCGACCGGCGCCAGCGAGACCGCGCCCCGTCCCCACCGCTCGGCTCCTGCCCCGGCCAGGCAGACCCTCCAGGAGCCGGGCCCGCGCGATGAGGGGCGCTGCAGCCAGCCGCCGGGCCGGGCCGAGCAGTGGGCCTGGAGACCCGCGAGCCTCGGGCGGGGCAGAGCGCAGCCCCTCACTCACCGCCCGCAGGGCCGCTCCCCGCCGCGGGTGCGTCTCGCAGGCCCCGGCCCTCACTTCCGCCTTTACCCGTTCCGCTTCCGGACCCGTCCGCCAGTTCCGCTCCTGCCTTGCAGGTCACGGGCAGCTGCATCTGCCAATCATCTTTGTCCCGCCTCATCGTGTCTCCGCCTCCTGCGGTGCGCGCTGTGTCACGTGTCCGCGCTCCGCTACGTCACTTCCTGTCCCTCGCAGAGCGCCATGGGAATTGTAGTCCCCCGGCAGTGCTCCGGGCCGCGGGGGCGTCGTGGGACACGATCCTCAGACGGGGTCCGGGGCGGGAGGGAACGGGTTGGAGACCCCAGTGCGCGCAAACCGCGCTGCCCC
Source organism: Lagopus leucura (assembly GCF_019238085.1). Taxonomy (NCBI): domain Eukaryota; kingdom Metazoa; phylum Chordata; class Aves; order Galliformes; family Phasianidae; genus Lagopus; species Lagopus leucura. Next base: position 40,056 of record NW_024962321.1, on the reverse strand, counting down.
GCCCCGCACGCGCTTCCCGCCCCGCAGCTCGGCCCCATCCCGTCCGCAATCCCTCTTCCCCCCCCCCGGCAGCGCAGCCCCGAAGATGTAAAAATAGAACTTTTATTTCCCGTTCCGTCTGTGCGGTCCGGAGGGGCGCAGAGGGGAGAGGGGCAATGCCGACCCGGTGCACAGAACAACGGACAGCGCCCGGGGGGCAGCGCTGGTCCTTCACGGCATCGGTCCGGGGTGCCACCATCCCCCCGAGCCCCGCTCGCAGCGGCCCCGCATCGCCCCGGGTGGCGGCCGGCGCCCAACACCGGGCACGAGAGGTGTGCGGCCCCGGAGGGTGGGTTTACAAAAAGCCCCGTGGGCGAGGAGAGTACCAAAACCGGTACCAAAATCCGTGCAGAGCGGCCGGGAGCGACGCGAACCCGGGCCCGCACCGCGTGCCGGATGCGTCTCCGGAGTCGGGGGGGGTCCCCGTCCCTCCGCCCTCCCGCGGCTCAGCGGGCGCTGGCGGAACCGGAGCGGGGCTGCGGGCGGGCGCGGGCCGAGCAGCCCGGGAAGGATTGGGCGAAACGCGGCGGCACCGCGGGCGGCGGGGTCGGGGACTGCGGGACGGGACGGGGCGGGCGCGGCGCGGGCTGCGGGGCTGCGGGGGACGGCGGGCGCGGTGCCTCCGTGCCCAGCCCCGGGGCGCCGGAGGCTGCGGGAACAGAGCGGCTGCGGGAGGGGGTGGAGCCCCGGGAGGCGGTGGGGGCCGGCGGGGGCCGAGGCGGCGGCGACGAGGCTCCGGGCGGACGACGAGGGCACGCGGGGGGCGGCGGGCGGCCCTGGAGCAGCTCCAGCACGCGCTGCAGCTCCCGGCCGAGCTGAGAAACCTCGCGGTTGAGGTGGGCGATCTGCAACGGGGACGGAAAGTTGTGAGCCCCGACGGGGCGGGTGGGCCCCGCACTCCTGGGCGGCCCCGCACCTCCCAGCTCAGCCGCACGATGCTGCGCTCCGCCGCCTCCACCTCCGCCGCCAGCGCCGGGCCGCGTTCCGCAGTCCCTGCAGAGAAGATACCGCACGTCGCTGGGATCCCCTCGCTTCTCTTCTTCCCCTCCACCCTGCCCCTCCCCACCCCCCCCATTTGGCACGGCCGTACCTGGTGGCGGGGAGCCCCTGGGCGTGCCCTGCAGCCGAGAGGCCGCACCGAAGCAGAAGGTTCGCACCTCCCGGGTTCCCCCGTCGTCCTCGATTCCGTCCACCACTCTGCAGGGGGGCAGTGAGGATCGAACTTCGTCCTCGCCGTGTCCGCCTCCTCCCGGACACGTGCAGCCCTCGGCCTTACCTGGGGCTGAGCTCGGGGGGTCCAGTGGCGTTCAGGGAGAGGCCGAGGAGACGAGCCGCCCTCCGGCCCCCGCCGCCCCCCGCCTCCCCCCGGGGCCGCGCCGTGGGGATGCCGCGCTCGTCTCCGCGAGGAGCGCCGGGGAGTCGCGTGGAGCTGCTACGTGGGGGCAGCAGCGGTTCGCGTGGGGTGACGGCGGGGGGCGATCGCTGGAAGACCTCATCCGCCTCTTCCTCGTCCTCTGCGATGCAGGGGAGAAGCTGCTCCGGGCCGGGGCCGCTTTCCGAGCGGGGCTGCGGGCATGGGCGGAGGGGTCAGCGCTGCTCCCCGCACCCTCGCGGCTCCCCACACCCGACAGCACGAACCTGTGACGCCGCTTGCGAGAGGCGCGGAGAGCGGGCGAAACGGCCGAGCCCCTGAGAGAGAGATTTGGAGACGTCAGCGGGCGGAGCTGTACCCGCGTCGGGCCGCAGCCCTCGGCGCCCCCGGGCAGCCCAAAGGCCGGCCCCAAACTGCAGTCCCGCAGCTCCGTGCCAGGCTCCGGGGCTCGCAGCCCACGCCTGTCCTCTCCTGCTCTCAGTGCTGTGCTGGGCCCCAGACCCCACTGTCAGGACATCACCTTCCCACGGGCAGCACGGGGCTCCTGCAGGACACAACGCGCTTTGCTTGCATCCGCCTCGGTTTGTTCATAACTGTCCCCGGTGAGGGACAAAGCTCTTCGGTGCACGGAGCGACCTTCCGCCCTGCCCAGGGCGCGGTGTGTGTCGGGGGACACACGGCACAGCCTCCACTGCTCCGGAGCCAGGAAGGGGGGAGGCGGTGGGCAGAGGAGCCCCCTGGCAGCACGACTCGACTCGGCCGCCTCCTGCGGGGGAGCCGCGTCCAGGCTGCCTTCCCCCCACCTCCTTCCTGAGCTGAGGAAAGCCGCCGGGACGTACCTGCACGGGGCGGCAGAGCCGCGGAGCCTCGGGAGCGCGAGAACCGAGCAGGCGAACTCCCCATCCCGGCCACGCAGAGCCCCAGCCCTGCTCCCGGCTCTGGGGACGCGAGGACGAGAAAGGGCCTGCAGGGGGGGACACGCACCCACCTCCATCTCGCTGCCCTCCCGCAGGTTGAAGGTGAGGTCCTGGTGGATGTCAGCTGCGAACTTGCTGGCGTACTCTGGGTAGAGCCGCAGCACCTCGCGCAGCCCCCGCAGCCCGATGTACTGCAGGTCGCAGTAGGTCAGCGCTTTCACGTCCGCGTTGGTTTTGATCACCGAGTCCCTGCCGGCCAGGTCGGCGCCAATCAGATCCCCTTTGCCTGCAGGAGGGGATGGGGCAGCGGCTATGGCGGTGCCAGCCCCATAGCGGGCGGGCAGCAACGCGCTGTGGGGGCGGCCCTCACCCAGGATGGCCAACACCACGCTGTCCCTCAGCACCTCGAGGGAGCCGGAGCAGACGAAGTAGTCGGCCTGCAGCGCGTCGCCTTGCCGCAGCAGGTACTCGCCCGGCGCACAGAACGACGTCTTGATGTGCAGCGAGAGCGACCGCAAGCAGCCTCGGCTGGCCGTCTCGAAGATGGGCAGCTGCAGGATGTCCTTGTTCAGGTGCATGGCCACGTCGGCACGGAGCTCGTCGGGGAAGTCTCGCAGCAGCTGGGGAGAGAGGAGCTGGCATGGGGGAATGGAGCATCCCTGTGCCCTGTGGGGCTGGGAGCGTTGGCGGGACCTCCCTGCACGGCAAACTCAGACAGCTCAGGACAGGCCACCCCGCTCCTGTGCACAGCTCTGCTCTCTCCAGCAGCAGCACATGGACGTGTGCACACACACACGCCTGCAATCCTGTCACTGCCCTCGGAGCAGGAGGAAAGAGGAAGGGCCGGCCCTGCCGAACCCTCCTACCTCGTTAGCATCTATGCCGTTGTTCACCGACCAGGTGGTCTGGAAGTACTCCAGCATCCTCTGCTTGAGCTGCTGGGGCAGGCGGTGCACGCGGATGAAGTCCTTGAGGTCCTTCATGCGGGTGTGGTAGAGCGAGCGGCGCGAGTACATGCGCTGGATGATGGCCGTGACGTTGCCAAAGACGACGGCGTGCATCAGCGCTGGGGACCAGGAGGCAGCGTCAGCCCAGGGGGGGCAGGGCCAGGGTGGGCTGTGCTCAGTGGCACAGTGGGGCTGAAGGATGCAGCCATGCAGTCACAACCCCATCTCCTCCCGCCAGCTACCCGCCTCACCGCCAATGAGCATGGTGCAGATGGAGAAGATCTTCTCGGCGTCCGTGTTGGCGCAGACGTTGCCGAAGCCCACGCTGGTCAGGCTGCTGAGGGTGAAGTAGAGGGAGGCGATGTAGGCGCTGCGGATGGAGGGCCCCCCCACTGAGTTGTTGATGTAGGGAGCCTCCAGCCTCTTGCCCAGCTCGTGCAGCCAGCCTGCCAAGCACAGCCCAGGGTCAGTGCTCACCACGCGGCAGCCACGCTCAGTACAGCCGCAGCCCTGCCCCGGCTGCGCTCTGCAGGAGGAGCCGGCCAGAAGTTCCGTGCCCGCACTTACCGATGTCCCAGGTCAGCGGGTCGTTGCTCTCCATCTCTTTGCGGCCGATGACGTACCAGATGCACGCCATCCAGTGGGCCAGCAGCGCAAATACAGACATGAGCAGCGTCAGCACCATGGCGCTGTACTGCGAGTACCGGTCCAACTTCTGCAGCAGCCGCAGCAGCCGCAGCAGGCGCACCGTCTTCAGCAAATGCACGAGCGAGGTCTGAGGAGCAGGCAGGAGGGTGAATCTGGCAGAGCTGCAGGAAGGGCTGGGGAGGGCCCCCCCGCCTCCCTCTGGGGCAGAGACCCTCCACCGCTCCCCACGACCGCAGGAGGCTCGTGGGCTATAGAATGGGCTGGGTGGCGCCCCCCGCCGTGCAGCCGTAGAGCCCCTCTCCCCACCCTCACCACAGTCACATTGAAGATGTAGAGCAGGTCGAAGGGCAGCGCGGCAATCAGGTCCACGAAGAACCAGGTGGCCACGTAATGGATGCAGATGGAGTGGGGCTCGTACACCACCTGGCCTGAGTGGCTCACGTACGTCGTTCGGAAATTCAGGATGATGTCTGCCCCAGGGGGAGCACAGCGGCCCTGAGTGCCCCACTGCAGCCAGGGGGCTGGGCTGGGTCCCAGCCGAGGACATCCTCGTGCCCAAGTAATCTTCTGGGCACAGACCTACCCAGGATGAAGAGCATCTCCACCGCGATGTCACTGACGATGGTGCTGCGCGCGGCCGAGAGGCTGTCCTCTGTGCTGGTGAAGCAGACGTTGTAGGGGACGGTGACAGCCACGTAGAAAGTGGCCAGCAGGATCAACCAGTCCCAGAGGGCCTTGAAGATGCTGTAGTGCAGCAGGATGAAGTGGGCTTTCTGCACCGAGGCCACTTTGTACTCAGGGATGGAGGGTTTGTTCTCAAACACGTTCTGAGGGAGCAGAGGTGGCACAGGAATGGTCCCACTTTGCAGGCCCCCTTTCCTGGGATGCCCCAGGACCCAATGACGTGGTGATGGACACGGCTGTCCGGTGGGGCACGTAGCACACAGGCTGCACTGAGATCACCCCAAAGCCGGGCAGAGTAACCGATTGCTGCCATAAATTGATGTTGCACTCATGCTATTAACAGCAACCCACTGTCAGTGCCAGCTGCTGCCTTGAACAGCCCCACGTGCAAATTCACGTGCAGTGGGCAGAGCTCCCCCCCACCCTCTGCACTGGCACTGATGGCACTGCTGTCTCTCCTGCCCCTTTCCTCCCAAGCTCACACTGCTGGCTGCATCCACATCCCTGCAGCAGGCCAGCACAGCGTGCTGCTGCTGGAAACCACTGCTCACGCACCCAGTGCCTGGTAACGGCACTCCCTGGGGCACCTGGGCTTCCCCACAGCTCACACAGAAAAGAGTCAACATGCAAGAGCTGCCAAAAGCTCTGCTTTCCCCACAGAATCCTCTGTTCTGCTGCCTACCAGCAACCTTTGTACCAGACCATGGTGCAGCTGCCTGCATTTCCATGCCTTGGGGGACAGCGAGGAGCATGGCGTGGAGAGAGCGCCCTGCAATGCCAGGCTCCACGTGCACCCGGCTCCTTACCCGATTGATTTTCATCTCACCGCGGTCCCGCCGTGCAAACTGGCTGCTGAGCCGGTGCAGCACCGTCCTGCCCTGCCGCCGTGCCGCCCGCAGGTGTGAGCTGCCAGGTTTCTTGCTCCTCTGCTTCTCTGCAGAGATGATGCGCTGGTTTAGTGGGACCACTCCCCAGAGCTGTGGAAATGAGCCCCATTTCTCCCATTCCCCTCCCCTGGGAGTCACTCGGAGCTCAGAGAGGTCCTGGGGTCTCTCTGAGTGCACTGAGATGGGACGCAACGCCAGGCAGGAGCAACTGGAGCTGGGACCCCCCCAGCACATGTCCACCACACACACGGCTGTGAGCCTCGAATCCCATCCCCACCCCACCACTACGGCTCACCCTCCTTCCTGTCGCTTGGATGGCTCTTGCCCCGGCTCTCTGTGATGTCCTTGAAGGAGACAAGGAAGAGCACCACCTCCCCCTTCTCGTTCTTGATGGGCATGATGTCCACCAGACACCAGAACGCAGCTCCTGCGTGGAGGAGAGGAAAGGGTCAGCAGGAAGCCCCTCCGAGGGCTGAGTTCTGTCCAGAGCTGCCCACGGGGCCCCGCGCCTGTGCCACTCACCACCCTTCTTGTAGAAGCAGACCTCGGCCTGCTGCTCCTGCTTGCCCTCCAGCACCTTCTCGATGTGCTGCAGGACGGGCTCGCTGGTCTCAGCCCCGCAGAGGAAGCGGCAGCTGCAGTTCTTCTGCATCACCTCGGTGCGGGCGAAGCCGGTCAGGTCGCAGAAACCGTCAGAGCAGTAGACAATGGGGAAACCACGGCGGACCTGAGCGTTGGCCAGGATGAAATTGCTGTCTGAAAGGAGACACAGCAGCCCCTGAGGGCTCGGGGCTGTTCTAGTGGGCACCCCCTCTCCTCCCCAGCAGAGCAGTGGCCACACATCGCCGTCTGCACCAGGGGACACACAGCAGGTGGCTGCACGCCCCGCACTCACCCAGCGCCAGCAGAGCCATGGGGAAACACAGCCCATGCTGTGCCCTGCGTGGGGAGATCCCAATGGCGGGCCCCCCCTGCTCTGCCACCCCACAGGCCCCAGCCACAGGCAGGACCCCAGCCCAGCCCCACCACACTGTGAGGGGAAGGAGCTCCCTGCAGCCTCTGGCTCTCCTTGCAACGAGCCACGATCCCACACGAGGTGATCCGCGCCTCCCCCTCACCATCTGCTGCTCCCACCTCCCTGCTGGGTGTGGAGCTTAGCAGGGGACAGTCAATGAGGACAGGCAGTGCCAGCCCCTGTGGCCCCCCGCCCAGCAGAGAGGTGGGAGCGATGCCACCAAGCCCTGAGCCCACTCCAAGCCAGGGAAGGATAGAGGCGTGTAGAAATGCAGTGTTCTTGGCTGCCACAGCACTGCAATGCTCGCTGCCTGCCAGCGCCAGCCCTGCCCCGCAGGACAGCCCTGGGCTGGGCTCTATCAGCAGGGCTGCACACGCTGGCTGGAGGCTCTGTGCCAGCCAGCCAGATGGCTTTGTGCTTTAGCCCAGGGAAGGGTGTGCACAAGGGCAGCAAGGAAGTGGGATGAACGGCCAGCAGGGTCTGCATTCACAACGAGGGCAGAACGGGGGCCACCATCCGGATGCAGTCTCAAGCCCGAGGGTCGCAGCCCAGCATCCCTGCATTCCACACCCCCAGCACCCAGAAAAACATCACCTTCCCATTTCACAGCACAGGGGAGGGAGGCCCACAGCAGATTACAGTGCAAAGCCATGCCAGGACAGAGCAGCCTGGGCAAGGGCAGCAGGGAGCCACACACAGCCCTGGTGCGATGGGAGGTGCAGCAGGGCCACCACAGTACAGCTCAACCCCGGATTAGCTTGGAGAAGCAAAAATAGCTGTGACTAAGGCCAGATTTTTGCTCTGGGGAGCTGGGATTACTATGGTGTCCAGGGTGTGTTATTAGAAAGGAAAAAAAAGGCTCTCACTGGGGAGCAGCACAGCCACAAAGGGGACTGCAGCCCCGCTGTGGTGATGGCTTGCCTGGACGAGCAATGCAGGGCCTATGAGGCAGCAGCTGTGTGGGAGAGGCAGGGTTAAGTCGTGCCACGTATCACTGCAGCTAAAGCCCCTCTCCATGGCAGATAAAGCCGATAAGAGACACATCGAACCCACAAAGCCAGACACTGTTTAAAAGCACCCGTAGGGCAGGTTCAAGCCATCGAAGGCAGGGTGCTGTTGCTCAACCTTGCTCTGTGGGGCAAACTCTCAGTGTGGGCATGCTCCTGGCTCGAAGCATCATCAGAGCAGTCCCAGCACAGCAAGAGATGGAAATCCTGGGAGGCCTGGAAGATTCTGGGGAGGCGTGGGGCTGGCTATGGTCACAGCCCATTCCTGAGTGGCTGCACGGTGCCAATACTGCCGGAAGCTGGCATGTTGCATCCCCACATCATCCCCGCTCCAACGTGCCGGGGCTTCAATCTGTCCTGGCCCCAGCACAGGGGCATGGAGACAGGGAGGAACCCAGCTCCTGGGCTACTCCAGCACCTCCAGCTGCAGGAATTGGCTCCAGAATAGGCACTGCTGGGCTCTGCTCCACACTCTGCCATAGCACACTGCTGCCAGTGCCCACATCTCCCAGGGACGCAGCTCCATGCAATGGCTTGGGCTGGAAGGGACCTTTAAGATGAGCCAGTGCTGGCTGCAAGCAAATGAGATGCTCTCGCGGCAGGCAGAACCCAGCCCATCACCTACACTCCAGGAGGTGGGGATCGACAGCCGGCGCCGTGCAACAGCGGGGCTGTGGAGCTCCAAACCACATTGGTAGCCAGAATGCCATGTGCCACGGGTACAGCAGGCAGGCGCTGTGCTGCGTGGCCATCCCATGGCATCCCGCAGTGCCGGGGGTTCCCAGGGTAGCACCCAACTCCCTGCTCCCACCCATCCCTAGGGGGCTCCAGATCCGGCTGCTGCTGGCACACCGGGAATTTGGGGCTGGGGCAGAGCAGGGCGCTGCTCTCCGCACGGCGAGCCCTGAACCGGGGCCGCCTCTTGCGCGCCCTCCCGGGGACGGCAATCAGTGCAGGAGGGGCGCGGAGACCCCCGTCAGCCCCGCCTTCGTTCTGTCGCTGATGCTGAGCGGGGCCGGGGTCCTCCCGGCGCACCGACAGCGGGGAACGGGACAACGGGACGCTCCCGGCCTGCTGCGCGTAGAGGAGGGGATTGAGCCCTGCTGAGGGACAGACAGCCTGGGGTCCGCGCGAACTGCCCAGCCCCGGGGGCTCCGATGTCTCCCCGAGGGTCACCGCCTCTCCCTGCCCGCCCCCCGCCGAGGTCCCGGGGCGCAGCCCTACGTGTGCCATCGAAGCGGGTGGCGATGGTGTCCAGGAAGGTGTTCTGCGGAGCCAGCAGACCTTTCATCACCGGCATCGTCGCTCCGGGCCGCCCGCCCCGGGCTGCGGAACCGGTGCTGCCCCAACGGCGCGGGTAATCCCGGCTCGGCCCGGCCCGCCCTGGGCTTCAGCTCCGCCCCCAGCCCCGCCCCGGGCACCGGAGGGGTGTCGGCACCGGCGGGCACCGGCGGCTGCTCGGCTACGCGCGGTTCTGCCCCGGGAGGCGCCGCGCCGGGTCCCGCTCTGTACCCGCTGCTCCGGGAGGCAACGGCCCCCCCCGGGAGGGGCGGGATCCACCCTCGGGCCGGGGCCGGCAGCGGGACCGCAGCCCCGCGGCAGAGCCGTGCCTCCGGGCCCCTGCAGGGACGAGGCGGAGCCGGCTGACATCGGGCTACCGTTTATTGTAAAAGGCCAAGTGTGCCGAGCAGCCTTGGCCGGGGCCACAGGCAGGTATTTAAAAGCGCTATTTGCACTGATCCCCCCGCGGACCCCTCCCCGCCCCGCAGCCCATCTCAGTAAAAGCTCTTCGCCGCTCCCCTGCCCTTGGTCAGGTCCTTCTCGGCGTGCTCCTGGCACTCCCTGGGGCTGGCAGCAGCGCCCCTCGGGGTCACCGTCGGCTGAGTGCCCACAGCGCAGCTCTGCGCGTCGCGGCAGGCGGTGCAGGGGCGCTCTTCACGTTTGCCCATGGTGAGGATACCCGCCGCGTGGTTGCCGGAGCCGTGCAGCAGGCGGTACAGCCGGCTCTGGAATGCCGGCGGGATGCTCTTCCTCTTGCCCAGCGTGAGGATGCCGGCGGCGTGGTTGCCCATGCCGTGCAGGAGGTCGTAGATACGGCAGGAGCAGGTTTTCTGCCGGCAGCACTCGGGCAGGCTCTGCCGGGCCCCGGCCAGGGAGCAGAGCAGCAGCAGCAGCAGCAGGAGGCAGGCGGATCGCTGCAGCTGCCAGACAACGGCCGCGTTGGTACAGGGCTCAGCTCCCCCCCTGCAGGCTGCCCGCTCATCTCCGCTGCCGCAGCACCCGCAGCATCGCCTCTTTGGGGCACATCGGGGGCGGAGGGGACCCCAAGGAGATTCGCTCCTGCCCCGCCATCCCAGCCCAGAAACCACACTGTGAGCAGGAGTTGGCTGCAGATATCTTCGCCAGCACTTACCTGTGCCGGCACACAGCCTGCGCCCTCCCCTCGTCACCGAGTGCTGCGGAGGAGCAGCGGGAGCAGCCACACTTGGCTCGTGCCAAAGCACGGTGCTGCGTGCGTCCCGCAGGGAACTCAGGCAGGGCTGAGCCCCCCGACCTCCGTTCACCGGGGAACCGGCCCAGCTCTCACAAGACCCCAGCAGTGCCCCTGACCACCCCCAGCCCCACCTTGGTGTTGGGCACCTCCATCCTTCTGGGTGTCTTCAGGTGGCCGAGCGGCGCTGGCGCATGTCCTGCTGGGGCTGAGGAACGCAGCCCTGAGCCGCACACCGGGGCTTTATAGGGGCAGCCCCCCCCAGCCCCCGGCCCCGCACAATAGCGCTGCCAAAAATACCGTCCGGTCTCTGGGAGATGCGTGGTCTTTGTTGTCGGTAGCTCGGAAACCGGTCAGGCCTTTCCCCTCATTTGTGGCTCTGTATTATGTGGGTGCAGCGCGGGACCGGGGTGCGTGGCACTAATGAAGCCATAATTACCCGAGGGACCCGCAGCCCCACAAAGCCGCGTGAAGGTCAGCGCCGGGGGAAGCGCCAACCGCTCCCAACAACGGCAGCTCTCGGGTCAGCTCCGCGTGGCCCCATTAGGCTAATTACCGCTCGAACAAAGGGGCGCCGGGCAGCCGCCGGCTGCGTGCTGCGCTGACGTGCGGGGACGGTGCAAATGGAACCGGCAGAAGGATGGTGCCCTCACTGCCACTGCCACCCGTCTCATTCGGTGACCCCAGCCCCAGCACCAAGAGGGACAGCAGCGTGGGTCTCACACACTTTATAAACAGAGTGCTCCGCAGCCCCAGACCACCCCTGACCCACAGCCCACACCGCAGTGAGCTCGCTCAGGGGACGAGCCCAGGATGAGCTCCCTGACGCCAGAGGACACAGCTCCCGGCAGCCCCGCTCTGCAGCGGTCCCACTGCCCCGGACCCATTGCCAGCTTCCCTACAGGTGCCTTCCCAGCCCCTCTGCACAGCAGGGGCCCGAGGACACCTGGGAAAATCCTGGGAGAAGGGACAGTGGTTGGACAGACCCCTTCCAGCCATGCAGGCAGTCTCCAGGGCTGGCAAAGGCAGAATCTGCAGCCCTGACAGCCAGAGCCCACACAGGGGCAGTTCTTACAGGGCTGGTGGCACAGCAGGCTGGGGGTGCATGCACACAGCCAGGTACCAGCAGTCCAACCCCCTGGTCCCACAGCACAGCACCCGCTCTGGAAGCAGATGGAAGAGGCCTGGGAAGCTGGAGGGAGCAGACAGGAGTGGGGCCCCCCAGTGCCCTGCAGTGTCTGCAGGCAGATGGATGACTGCTGGCACCACTGCAGCCCCTCAGCACCCTGCCTATTCCCATCCCCAACCGTGACACAGGCTCTGTAGTTCCTGTTCCTGCAGCAGAGGCTGCTCCATGGGGGCTGCCTGAGCCCCAGGCCGGGGTCAGCAGGACGCGGCATCGCTGCCTCCTTCTGCCTCAGGAATGGGCTCCAGTGGTGCGCGCAGCCGGGACGGCTCCGGCGAGGCCAAACCGTTCCTGCCGATGCCACAGGACTGCCCGGCGTTGTGAATCTGCCAGAGGTTGTCCAGCGCCTCCGCCTTGGCATGCTTGAGAAGGTCAGCCTGGCCCTGCCGGGGGGAGAAGACATCAGGGAATGCAGCCACGTTGCTGAGTCCCTCTGTGCCACCTCCAGTGCATGGCCACGCCATGCAGCACAGGGATGTGCTGGGCTCAGGATTATCGTGGACCACAACCAGCCTGTGCTTCTGGAGCATCTCCTCGATGCTGGTCCTGCTTCCCTGCACACCAGCAGGGTCAGCAGCAGAGGGGACAGGGGCACAGCGTGCTCCTCTCACCTTCAGGACGGTGATGTTCCAGGCAAAGCTCTCCAGTGCTTTCTGCAACTTCCGTCCCCGCAGTCCCTCCTTGGCCTCGATGCGGTGCAGCTCCTTGTGGAAGTCCATACCTGTGGCACACAGAGCTCTGCTCAGCTCCACGGTGCGTGGGGGGACAGCCATTGCCACAGGGGATGGGGACGGGACGTCCATCACCCAGCAGAGAACCTCGTGTTCAGCCTCAGCAGCCCCCTCCCAATAAGGAATGATGTCCCAACACAGCCCCCACCGCCTCACCGCCATCCTTTGTTGAGTTTGGATCCCAAAGCCCACAGGACTGAGATGGGCTGCAGTGACCCCAGGCAGAGGCACAGCCCCTCCATACCACAGCCCACCCAGAGGGGCTCAGAGAGGAGCAGTTGCCCCTCCCCCCTCCCCCCCATGCTGGAGCATGTGCCCCCACACTGCACATGATGTTCTTGTGAGCAGGTGCTAAATTTACCCCTCCCTGACGCAGCACTGGCTCTGGGCCCACACGAGGGCTCCCACACACGCCTGCTCACCCACACGCTGCCAATCAGCTCACACCTCCCCACACCCCCAGCCCCACCGCCGGCACCCCCAGACCCCACAGCGCCCATACAGCTGTGGCTCAACCATGGCACAGTGGGGTGAATGCAGGGAGCAGCACTCAGGCACAGAGGTCATGGCTGCAGGCCCCCAGTGTAGGGGTCAGCACACCCCAGACCTCTGCCCCCAGGGAGGACAAGGGACACGGGGCACTGCTCACTTCTGCAGCACAGCAGAGGGCTCCCACAGCCAACGTGGTGCAGGAGATGCAGAGCCCCCCCCAGCCCGCACCTCCAGCCCCCCTGCTGTGCTCCTCATCACTGACAGCAGCAACAGAGCTCAAAGTCAAATGCCTGGGGAGGTTTCTGGGCTGTCATGCAGCCAAGGCAAGGAACAAACAGGGCTGCTGGCAGCAGCTGGCACTGGCAGGGGTTGCACAGCACGGACCCTCTCCTCCCTGTCCCTTACAGTGCCCAGAACACCCCCAGCCCTACAGGGTGCCCCCACACAGTCCTGGGGCCAGCAGTCCCACGGAGCAGCCACAGCTGCCTCTACAGCACACAGGACCTTGGCGTTACCCGTTAGTGCCTACCAGCAGCACGGTGTTGGGAGCGGGGCAGTGGTGCCTGGGGCAGATGGGTCCCGGGGCCGGATAAGGCAGCCAGCAGCACCTGTCTGCGTGGGTTCAGCCATGTGTCTTTTAAGTCATAACATTCAGTTGCGACTTCTACCGTCAGCCTCAGTCTGTTATTTCTGATGCTAATTATACTCTGGCGTTTGGCAGCTAATGACTCTTCTCTGCTTCCTCATCAGCCTCCTCCGCTCCGTGCGCTCCCTCCCAGCCCCCCACAGCCCCCCGGCCCCAACAGTGCTCCCTCACTGCGGGCTCTGGGCAGATCCCTGCACCACTCCTCACAGCAAGGCCAGGATGTGGGAAGGCCAAAGAGCTAAGCCCTGGGCTGCCCCAACAAGCCTCTCTCCCGAGCCAGCCAGGTGCTGCCCCAGAGCACTGATGCCCACACCACTCATCCTCTGCTGTGCACTGCAGGCGTGCAACGCACAGACTGAAATGCCAGCACACTCTGCGCACAGCCTGGTGCTGTTCTGAAGACCCCTGTGGGGACAGCATCCCCAGGAGGCGCAGCACATTGCACACAGCACTGTGCACTCAGCACCCCCAGACCCACCTGCCTGCTGCGCCTGGATGAGCTTGCTGTGCACTGCGTCAGCAGACTCGATCAGCGTCCGGCTGGTCTGGATCATCTGAGGAAAGAGGGGCAGTGAGAGGAGCTGCGCAGCCCCGAGCCCTCTGTGCTCCCTACACCCCATGCCTGCAGAGCACCTCCCAGCCAGCCCTCCCTGCTCCAGGACGGGACCCATCCTGGGACTCCCCGGTGCACAGGGCTGCAGGCAAACACCTTGGAGCAGGACGGACCCCAGAGCACCCAGACCCAGAACTTACCGTCTCGTAGGCAGTGAGGACCTTGCGCAGCAGGTCGGGTATGGGGCCCTGTGCCTCCATGGGGGGGTACTGCTCAGCCAGGTTGAGGGTGACGCTGGGCACACTGTCACTGTGCAGCAGCCACGCAGCCACCGTCAGGATGCACTGCTTCATGTTGGCGGCGGGCGTCAGGCCACACAGCTCCTTGAAGGAGACCAGCGCGTTCTGCGGGCAGAGAGCAGTGTCGGGCTGGGCCAGGAGCACTGCAGTACCCGCAGCCCAGCACCACCTCCCCAGACCCCACAGTGCCGTGTGGCTCCAGTACCTGCACGTTCTCCCGCAGGTCGGTGGCCTCCCGCAGGGGCTGAGTGGCCGTCCGGAAGACCTCATCGATGGCCTTGATACCGGTGGCTTTGGTGGACGTATACTCGCGCACCCGGCGGCCCCGGCGCCCTGCCAGCCCCCGGCGGTGCCCCTTGCCCCCCCCGCGGCGGTCAGTGATGGCCACGTGCACAAAGAGGGTGGCGTGGGGCAGGGGCTCCCCAGACAGCGACTGGAGCGGGACGTGGCGGTAGCCAGGCTGCAGGCATTCGAAGGGGATGGTGTACTGCGCAATGAACTCGTCCCCGATGTAGTCGTCATCCAGCACGACGAAGCGCAGCACAGCCAGCTCAGGCAGGTTGATCTGGAACTCCAGGCTTTCATCGAAGACGGGGTTGTCCCCGCTCTGCAGGGCCGTCTTGGTGCGGTGCTCCGCGCAGTCAGCTGGGATGCCGTGGATCTCAGCGCAGACGTAGGGCTCCACCACCTCCCCCTTGGCCCCCGAGCCCTTTGGCTTGGGCAGGTTCTGCCCGCTGATGACTTTGAGGTGCAGGAGCTGTGCGGGCACCCCAGGCAGGGAGTCCTTGGCGTTGGCACTGAAGTAGGAGACCTCCTCCCGCATGATGGCGGGGCGGAGGACATAACCGCAAGCGCCGTTCTGCCGGAACCAGCCCGTGTTGAGGTCCATCATCAGCCCCGGCGTCTGGTAGTTCATGGCCACCATCTGGCAGCCGCATTTCCAGAAGTCCTGTGGGTTCATGTTGCTGGCATCGATGCGCATGGGGCTGGGGTAGACATGGGAGAGGAAGCGCTTGTTGTAGCTCACCAGCTCGGCCGGGCACTCGTTGGCGAAGCGGCCCGCCTCCACCTCGCTGAAGGAGCACATCTCCCAGTAGCGCTGCCCGCGCCGCGAGCTCTCGAAGTCCTGGAAGGGGACGGCCTGGCAGAGGCTCACCAGCTCCGAGAGCTCACGGCTGAGCCGCACGCGCTGCGGGGCCCCCCCTTCCGCTGCCTCGCGGTCCTCCTGGCCCAGCCTCCGCGCCAACTCCCGGCCTTCCTCGTCGTCCGACACCTCCCCCTCGCTGTCCTCGCAGCCGGGCGGCAGCTTCTTGCCCTTGATCAGGATGCGGCCCTTGAGCCGCTCCGGGGAGGGCAGGTAGGAGGCGGCGGGGTTGGGCGGCTCCAGGTAGAGCTTCTCGCCCAGCGTCTTGCGCAGGCACTGGGCGGCCAGGCGCTGCTGGGCGGCAGAGCAGCGCACCACCAGGCAGAGGATCAGCGGGTAGGCGGAGGCGGTGAAGGCGTGCTGGTCGATCAGCCCCACCACGGAGCGGAAGGGCACGCAGGAGGCGGCCGAGGGGCTGGTGTAGACCACGGGCTCCCCATCGGGGCCGTCCCACAGCACCAGCTCAATGCTGCGACAGCCCAGCCCCAGCGCGCTGACGTATCCGCTGATGTCCGAGCGGCCCCAGAAGTTGTCCTCCAGCAGGCAGGCGCTGTGGGCAGAGCTGATGTAGTAGTGGGAGAGAGGCTGCGCCATGTCCTGGCACACACGGCGGTGCTGTGGGTCGAAGATGGAGCATTCGGAGGAGAGCAGGTAGCGGGTGAAGCCGTCGATGGCCAGGTAGCCCTTCTCCCGGCCCTCTTTGGAGGGCTCGTACTTGCTGACGATCTCCAAGCACTTCTCCTCCGTGACGCCCTCCATGCCCTGCTCCACCTCCAGGAACGTCAGCAGGTCCTTCAGGCCCAGGTACTCCTTGTTGCTGGAGAACTGCACCAGCAGGAAGAAGATCTCGGGCCGGGTGCAGAGCTCGCAGTATGCCTCCACAAACAGGTCGCAGGCCACCTCGGTGCCAGGACGCTCACTGGCCTTCTGCAGCTCCTTGAACTTCAGCTCAATGGTGGACACCTTCATGCCGGGGTTAAGCGCCTTGATGAGCTGCACGGCGCGGGACACGGGGATGCGGCCGGACTTCTCCAGGTCAGCGAGGTCGAAGACGGAGGAGATCCAGGAGGTGCGCAGGCTGGGGTGGCCGGACCCCAGGGCCTCGGGCGTGTGCTTCCCATAGGACAGCAGGTACCGCAGCCCCATCACCCAGGCGCTCACCACGTCGGCTGAGCTGGCCACTAGGTCCAGGGACTCGTAGTTGTCTCCATAGATGATGGAGAAGGCGCACTCATCGGGGAACTGGTCAGAGAGGCCATTGCTGCGCAGGATGGGCGTTTTCTTGCCCACGCGCACCTCCTTCACCGATTTGATCTCAATCTTGGCCTTCTCTGAGTCCTTCTTGGAAGGTTCCCAGCGCACGGAGCGCATGTCGGCGTCCAGCACGAAGAAGCGGCTGTACATACGGGAGTTGGAGCGCACCTTCTTCAGCTCACAGCCCTCCAGCATGAAGGAGATGCAGGCAGCTGCACTGTTTATCTTCCGGTCGTTGGGCATCGTGCTGAAGGACACTGTCTTCTTCTGCATGGGCCGCTGCCGGGAGCCATCCTGCCGGGATGGCAGAAGGAGCAGAGCCATCAGGGCAAGGCACCACGCACTCCCCGTCCCCCAGGCTCCCACCCCAGCCCTGACGCATAGGCAGGGGTCCCAGGAGCTCCACGCCATACAAAGCCCTCTGGACTCATTGGACCCTCTCCCCTGGCCCAGGAGGTCAGGAGTTTGCTCCAGCTGGGGCCTCCCCCCACTGCCAGGCTTATTTTAACTCTGCATTCCTTCCTTCCTTCCTTCCTGCTCCCGGCCCTGAGCCGGATCCTGCCCCACCGCTTGCTCACCCCCAGGGGTAAAGCAGTGCACAGGCTCTCCCCGGGTCTGCTGGATGCTGGAAGAGAAAGGTCCTGGCAGGACCCCCCTGTACCCACTGTGCCCTGCATCCCCAGGCACCAACCCCAGGCAACGCAGGAAGCAGTTCCCCAGGGTGGGGAAGAGAAGACCCTACCACCAATGGGTTGAAGTGAAGGGGGATGGGATGGGGAACAGCAGGGCTGGGAGCATATTATGGCATAGATTTCATTAAGTAGTGCAGCAGGGAGATTTAATCCCCTTCTTCAAGATTATGGTGAGTCACCTCTAATCTGGTGGTATCTCTGGCACATGGCACAGGAACTCTGGTATCTCTGGCACATGCAGGCTCTTCCCAGCTGCCAGGGTTTGTGGACAATGGAGTGTCTCCTCCAGCACTTCAAGAGCTTTCACATCTCCATGGCAGAGCTGCTGCAGCACAGGCTGGCAGCCCAGGCATGCACACCGCAGTGTTTCATTCTAAAAGGTCTGGATTTGGCTCTATGGGTCCAGGCAGCCCTGACCAAAGACAATCAGGACAAGATAGCCAGCTCCAGGCCAAGGGTGAATGGGAAATGACGCCCCAAAGAAAGGGAAAAACCACACTTATCACCATTCCTATGCCAGAGCTAGCTGGACGCTGCTGGATCAGAGGTAGAAGCCACGGGAACATCTGAGGACCCAGCTCAGCTTGCCCAAGCAGGGAGAGGATGCTCACAAAGGGCATCCTGCTGAGATGCTCAGCCCAAAGCTGAGCCTCAGTGCTGGGCATGGAGTGCTTGGCATCAGGCTCACGGGAAGGGCTGAGCGTCTACACCACTGTCAGGATGCTTCCTGTGAGCAGCAATCTGAGAACAGCGCTGCCCCGCAGCTCCAGACCCCGGCACCCACTTGCAGGTGGCCCTGTCGGCAGCCGGGAGCGCAGCTTCGTTGCCGTGCCGGGGCCAGAGCTGCAAGGCCCTGCAGACCCACACCCAGCCCGGTGCGCGCCCCACCCCTACACCGGGCCCCAGCGCAGAAAACAGGAAATCCATCCGGAAAGGAAACGCGGGGCGGGGGGCCCGCTCGCACCCAGCAGCTGCCGGGACCTGCCTCCAGCTGCTCCGGAGCAGCCCTCACCCACAGCTGGCAGCGGACACAGCCCCTGCACGGGCTCAGGAGAGCCACAGGGCACGCGCCGCTCAGCACCTCCCAGCGCTCGCTGCAGCTTCGTGCATCCACATCCCGCTGCCGCCGGGCTCACGCACAGGGAGAGCGAAGCCGCTGCTCCTAGCAGCGCGTTGCTCCGGCGCGTTCAGCCGGCCGAGCTGGGATGCGCTACTCCGTGCCCAGCGCTTGGCCGGGCGCGGGCAGCAGCGGGACGGGCAGAGCTCCGAAGGTACAAAGTAGGTCAGCAGCGTGGGTGGGAGGACGCGGCGCTGCGGCCGGGAGAGCCCCGCCACCGCCTGCGGGGAGCACGGAGAATCCCAGCGGCGGGGCAGAGCTCCAGCACGGGGCAGCTGAGCGCATCACAGCCGCGCAGCCGACCAACCTCCGAGCCCACGGCGACGCTGACCGCAATGCTGACTGCCGGCACCCAGCCGGGCATGGACAACACGTCCAAACCCAGCTCCCCACGCCCTGCCCGGCTCTGCAGTGTGTGCTAAACCGCACTTCAGCCAATTACCTGCGGTGATTAGTGCCCTGGCAAGCACAGCAATCCTAATCTCAGGTGCCACGTGACTCCGCTCCTTACCCGGCTAAATGAGTGCAGGGCCGGGCCCATCAGGTCACGGAGCCGCCCAGCTGCTGCTCCCTTCCCGTTATCCTCGGGGGAATCTCCAGCAGTGCAACGGCACATAACAGTGGGACGCAGAGGAACCAAAAGCCTCTGGGGCTGAGGAGCACTGGAAGGAGCCACAGCTCTGCTGCCCAGTGGAGAGGAGCAGGACACCTTGACCCAGCAGGACTGCGTTTGGTGACACTGCTGTTCTGGGTCTAATGGGGCTGTGACACATCCGTAGCCGTGTGCCGCGTCCCATCTTCTCCCTGCTACCCTGGCCCAGGCTGGGCAGCACGAGTGAGGTGTGGGCAGCCAGCAGCAGAGGCAGCAGGAGGCCAGGCACAGCCAGGGCTCTTCTCCACTCCTCTGTTCCCTGCCAAGAAGACCGAGTGACACATCCACCCCCTGCTGCACCAGCTGCCACTTCCCAGTGAGGGGCTATGGAGCCCGGCCCCCACGCAGAGCGACGGCACTGCTCCAGAGCTCACAGTGAGGAAGGGGACGGACAGCAGGGTGCTGGGAAGGGTCACAGCCTGCAGCGGGAAGGAACGGGCCCAGCACCCCCCTTCAGCATCTTCCCAGCTCACAAAAACTTTCTGCTCTGAACTCAGGGAAGAATCAGGGAGCAGCTCCTCCAGGAGGACACGGGGACACTGCCCTCCCTGCTGCATCCCCACACAGCTGCGCTCCCATCGCTGCGTGGGGCCAACGGACTCAGCACAGCCAGCCCCGGGCTCCCAGCACGGACACTGACTCTACTTTCAGATTCACTACTCCAACCTTTTCTGGAAATCCCATAGAATAACAGAGCCTGCAACTCTTCCCGCAAATGCTTCCATGTAGTCATCAGGCAGGGTCTGCCTGCAGCCCACAATTAGTGGGTGCCCTCTGCCCGAACTGCAGCCAGGGGGGGCCAGGCTGGCTGTGACATACAGAGCCCCAGAACAGCCTCAGCATCCTCAGGGGATTTGGGGCCAGGCAGCTGCTCCCCAGAACCTGACCACAGAGACACAGACACGGTGATGCACACGGACCAGGATGGGGTTTGGAGAGGCAGCAGCTCCCCATGAGCCTGGACAAAACCTGAGCAATCTTCCCTGCTGCTAAATGGCAGAGGATGCGCTCCGTTCCCCTTTCCTGCCTGCGGACATAAGAGCCTCCCTGGGGACACAGGCAGGATCACCATCTCCAAACACAGAATAGCAGAGGAGTGCAAGCAGCAAATGCCTGTGTGCTCTTTCAGCAGCGTGCCCACCCACCATCCCCACCAGATTCACCCAAACGAAGGCCTCAGCCCATGTGGTGCCTGGGGCTCAGCCTGAGGATCTCAGGGCTGCAGGATCCAGCACTGCACAGAGATCGGAACCTGCAGCCCTCCAGCATCGGGGAAATACCAGGCCTGCAGGGACCCAGAGCCATGTGGCAGACCAGGAGGGGCTGGGGGTGCCGTCCCAGGCTGACCTCCTCCATCAGCAGTGCCCTCTCCAGCTCTGGCTCACCGCCACCTGACCTTCACCAAAGGCCAAACCCTGTGGTGACGCACAGCAGCACCGGGGCTGCGTGCAGCAAAGAGGCAAAGAGAGGTGAAGCAGCCACATGCACTCCCGCTCATCCCTGTAGGGAGCAGACAGAGCGGGGGCTTCAGGAGGGACTGGGGACCTCATGAGGTCCCCTGGGAAAACCATGAGCGCACAGCCCTTGAGGTGCCACGTAGCCTGGGGAGGCATCTTCACCATCCTGGTAACGGGCAGCAGTGTGCACGAGGTCCCCAAAGCCTGGGTTGCTGGGGCAGGAGGGCAGGCAGCACGGAGCAGCCCCCACACAAGGTATTAATAGGACCGGAGCTCTGCCGGCTTAAAATAGGCTGCCAGGAGCGGGGAGGCGGTCCCGGGCGGACACGACCTATTGTGTCAGTGAGCAACGCCGACGTAAGCACAATTAGGGGGGCTGCTTTAGAAAAATCACACACGTGACCCACTGCCCATTGGGAGCTCAGGGAACCCCCTTGGCCCAGAGCCCCCCGTGTCCCTGTCCAGCTGCAGCTCAGCTCTTGCAGAGGTGGCAGGAACTGGGCCTGAGGCTCAACATTTTTGCAGGAGGGAGCTCAGAGGATGCTCAAGGGCCAGGAGCAGCCAGACCCATGGGTGCCCTTCTGCAGGCTGGGGAGATGCTGACATGCAGTGCCAGCACTGGGGCAGCACGGTCACGCAGGGGACTCACGAGCAGGGGATGGCCGGTGCAATTCCCGGAGGCACAGAGCAGGGGCCTGGCCCGGGAAGCGCACAAAGCCTGAGCCGGGTTTGCCCTTGGGGGACCCCGGCGGCAGGTAGAGCGAGGGACCCGGTGCCAGCGCTGATGGCAGCGGTGCCCGGGTCCGGCCGTGCACCGGGAGGGAGGTCTCAGCTCCCCGCCGCCGCTCTGCCACCACCCGGAGGCACGGCGGACCCCGGTCCGGGGGTTCTCGGGGGACAGCAGAGGCGGCAGCAACCGGCGCACAACCGCTCCGATCAGCTGGGCTCGGCCCACCGAGGCGCTCCGCAGTACCGAGTCCCGCGCAGGTGCCGCCCGGAGCCCGGGGAGGGGGCGAACGACGACGGCGGCCCCCCCGGGGGGGGGGG